>NC_057800.1:190741967-191041967 GCF_018294505.1 Triticum aestivum | reverse complement strand
AAACATACCGATACTTGTTGAAGAAAGACGGGATGCCTTCTGGGGCATCCCCAAGCTTAGACGCTTGAGTCTCCTTAAATATTTACTTGGGGTGCCTTGGGAATCCCCAAGCTTGAACTCTTGTCTCTCCTCCTTCTCCTCATATAGAGACCTCCTCGATCTTTGATCACTTCATCCACACAAAACTCAACAGAAAGCTCGGCATGATCCGTTAGTATAATAAAGCAAATAACTACTCTAAGTACTGTTCCAAACCAATTCATATTTTGTTTTTGCATTGTAGCTACTTTAATATAACTTTTCCATGGCTTATACCACCGATAGAATTGATGGTTTCATCAAAACAAGCAAAACAGCATCAAAAACAGAATATGTCTTAAACAGGACAGTCTGTAGTAATATGAACATTCACCATACTTCTGGTACTCCAAAAATTCTATAAAATAGAAAAAATAAAAATTTTGTATATCAAGACTTTGCAAAAAGTTTCAGAACCTTCTGACGTTCCAGTAAAAAAAATTAAAATCAAGCACTACAGACAAAGTTTCTGTTTTTGCACTGCACATACCAACAAGCAATCTAAACATCCTAAAGGCAAATATTTGCACATTATTTTTATAATACAATGGAATTGTACAAGGGGATAATTATTTTTGTTGAAAAGTTTCTGCAATTCAAGATTCACAAAGTTTCCATGGGCATGAACAAAGTTCAAGGCATGCTCCCGCTTCCACGGTACTCGTCTATCTCACTTTCACTTTTCTTTTTGTGAAGTTTTAAGTTCCCCTCTATATTTTTTTAAAACTTTATAAAAGCAGTCAACAGAAATAAATGACTCTCTAAAACTTCTGGATTGTTCCCCTGGCAGCGCTTTCTTTAAAGCCATTAAGCTAGGCATAAACTGCTCAAGTAATGGATCCACCCGGATCCCAAGGTATATCAAAGCCAATTTGAATTAACAATGATTTGGCATTTAGTAGTGAGCACAAAGCAACATATATCATGCAATGACGAAGTCTAACTCTCTTCCTATGCATCGGCATGTCATACAAGAACAATTCATGCACATGAAGCAAAGGCCAATACATAGCATAAGCAGTTTCTTGCAATTTTATCGTGTTGGAAACATAGAGAGGCAGAGATATAGTTCCTCTCTCATAATAATTGCAAGTAGGATAAGCAAGCACATGCATATTATATTCACCAAAATCATCATGTGCAACGGTAAAAGGCAACCCATGAATGCAATCCTTAATAAGAGAAAACTTCTCCGATATAGTGTAGTTGGGAGAATCCAAAAAGATAATAGGACTATCATGTGTGGGTGCAATAGTTACAATTTCATTATTAATATAAGGAAATATATAAAGTTCATCTTCATAAGCATAATTCATATTGGCATCTTGGCCACAGGCATATCAAGCATCAAGTTCATCAAAAAGGGATATTTCAAATGAATCAACGGGATCATAGCAATTATCATAGCATTCATCCTTCGGTAAGAACGAAGGGAAATTAAACAATGTATGCGTTGAAGAGTTACTATCATTAGAAGGTGGGCACGGGTAGCTAATCCAATATCAATCGATTCAAAGATAAAGGGAAAACCTTCTTCTTAGCTTTATCTCCGGGTAAACCTACAAGCTTAAATAATCCACAAATTTCCTCCACATATATCAAGTGCATATCAGGATGTTCGGTTCCATCTCCTGCATAAGGATTATCTAGCAGTTGTTCTATCATACCCAAAGGAATTTCATAACCAATATTTTCAGTAGGTGCAGTAGGTAACTAATTGTGGTTTCGGTCGAGGTGAAGATACCCCGAACAAACCCCTCAAAGGATTGTTTTCCAAAGTGACAAGTAACGATTAATTTCAGCATGTAGTAATAATTTTTCCTTCCAATTTCCACTTACCAAGAGTGCTTCACTCCCCGGCAACGGTGCTAGAAAAGAGCCCTGATGACCCACAAGTATATGGGATCAATCATAGTCCTTTCAATAAGTAAGAGTGTCGAACCCAACGAGGAGCAGAAGGAAATGACAAGTGGTTTTTAGCAAGGTACTCTCTGCAAGCACTGAAATTATAAGTAACAAGTAGTTTGATAGCAAGATAATTTGTAACGAGAAAGTAACAATAGTAGTAACAAAAGGTGCAGCAAGGTAGCCCAATCCTTTTGAGGCAAAGGATAGGCCAAAATGGTCTCTTATGATAAGCAAAGCGTTCTTGAGGATACACGAGAATTTCATCTAGTCACTTTCATCATGTTGGTTCGATTTGTGTTCGCTACTTTGATAAGTTGATATGTGGGTGGACCGGTGCTTAGGTGTTGTTCTTACTTGAACAAACCTCCAACTTATGATTAACCCCCTCGCAAGCATCCGCAACTATGAGAAAAGTATTAATAATAAATTCTAACCATAGCATTAAACTTTTGGATCCAAATCTGCCCCTTATGGAATAGCGCATAAACTAGGGTTTAAGATTCTGTCACTCTCGCAATCTATCATCTAATAACTAGTCCAAAATTCATTCCCTTAGGCCCAAATATGGTGAAGTGTCGTGTAGTCGACGTTCACATGACACCACTAAGGGAATCACAACATACATACCATCAAAATATCGAACACATAAAATTCACATGATTACTTGAAACAAGATTTCTCCCGTGACCTCAAGAACAAAAGTAACTACTCACAAATGATAATCATGCTCAAGATCAGAGGGGTATTAAATAGCATATTGGATCTGAATATATAATCTTCCACCAAATAAACCATATAGTAATCAACTACAAGATGTAATCAACACTGCTAGTCACCCACAAGTACCAATCTATAGTTCTGGTACAAAGATTGAACACAAGAGATGAACTAGGGTTTGAGAGGAGATGGTGTTGTTGAAGATGTTCATGGAGATTGCCCTCCCCAAGATGGCAGGGTTGTTAGTGATGATGATGATGATTTCCCCCTCTAATGCGGCTTGAACTACGTCGGTATTTCCCCAAAGAGGAAGGGATGATGCCACATAGCTACGGTAGGTATTTCCCTCAGTGATGAGATCAAGGTTATCAAACCAGTAGGAGAACCATGCAACACTACATGGCAGGAAAAATCGATCTAGTTGGCCTAACTAAACCAAAGATTCAAAGAAGAAATGCAAGGCTATAAGTAATCATGCATATAAGAGATCAAAAGACTCAAATAACTTTCATGGATAAAAACATAGATCTGATCATAAACTCTAAGTTCATCGGATCCCAACAAACACACCGCAAATAGAGTGACATCAAATAGATCTCCAAGAGACCATTGTATTGAGAATCAAGAGAGAGAGAGAGAGAGAGAGATAGATAGATAGATAGATAGATAGATAGATAGATAGCTAGATAGCTAGATAGATAGATAGAGAGATAGAGAGAGAGAGGAAGCCATCTAGCTACTAACTACATACCCGTAGGTCTACAAAGAACTACTCACGCATCATCGGAGAGGCACCAATGAGGATGATGAACCCCTCCGTGATGGTGTTTAGATTGGATCTATGGTTTCTGGAACTTCCGACGGCTGGAATTAATTTTCGTTGACTCCCCTAGGGTTTCTGGGATATTGGGGTATTTATAGAGCAAAGAGGCGGTGCGGGAGGCCACCAAGGTGGGCACAACCCACCTGGGCATGCCTGGGGGGCCAGGCGCGCCCTGATGGGTTGTGCCCCCATCGGGGCAGCCCCCCGGGTACTTCTCCAGCCCATTGGGTGTCTTCTGGTCCATAAAAAATCACAAAAAGTTTCTCTGCATTTGGACTCTGTTTGATATTGATTTTCTATGATGCAAAAAACAAGCAAAAATAGCAAGTGGCACTTGGCACTATGTCAATAGGTTAGTCCCAAAAAATGATATAAAATGATTGTAAAACATCCAAGAATGATAATATAACAGCATGGAACAATAAAAAATTATAGGTACGTTGGAGACGTATCAACATCACCAAGCTTAATTCCTGCTCGTCCTCGAGTAGGTAAATGATAAAAACAAATTTTTTGATGTGGAATGCTGCCTAACATGTTCATCACATATTCTTTCTTTTATATCATGGACAATTGGACTTTTATATGGTTCAAAGCAATAGTCTAGTTTTGACATGAGGACTTTAATACTCAAGCATATCAACAAGCAACCATGTCTTTCAAAATATCAACGCTAAAGCAAGTTATCCCCGGCCCATTATGCTCAATCATTGATCCATTCATGAAACACACTCGCATATTAGCCACACCCAATGCTCAACGATCATAGTGCCCCTTAGTTGGTCCTTTATAAGAGAAGATGCAGACTCAAGTAAAAATTAAAATTGCATAAAGTAAATAGAAAGGCCCTTCGTGGAGGGAAGTAGGGATTTGTAGAGGTGCCAGAGGTCACAACAAAAAAGGTAGATATAAAACATTTTTGGTGGCATGCTTTTCCTGTCAACAAAAAACTATCGAGTAGTTCCCAATACTTTCCATGCTTGATATATCATAGGCGGTTCCCAAACAGAAAATAAAGTTTATTCCTTTTTCCACCATACTTTCACTTTCCATGGCTAACCGTATCCAGGGGTGCCTTCAATACCAACACTTTCCAAGGAATTTATTATTTGAAAACATAAAGTAAATTCACTTTTCATTTCGGGACTGGGCATCCCTAATACCTTTGTCGTACTCTCGTGCAATGACAAGTGAATAAACACTCATCTTGAGAATAACACATCTAGCATGGAAATATATTAGCCACCCCCTACCGTCTCATGAGCGGTACAAGCACACAAAAGAGAAGTTAATTTGAAAATTAGAGTTGCCACATACAAATTTTCTTAGAACGACAAAAGAATACCGCATATAGGTAGGTATAGTGGACTCATGTTGCAAAAACTAGTTTAAAGGATTTTGGATGCACAAGTAGTGATCATACTTAGTGCAAATGAAGGCTAGCAAAAGATTGAGAAGCATCCAACCAAGAAACGAAAAATCTCATAAATAACTAACACCGAATAATGCACCACAAGTAGGATGTAATTTCGTTGCATAACTATTGACTTTCATGCTTGCATAGGGAATCACAAACCTTAACATCAATATTCTTACTAAATCATAATTACTCATCAACATGACTCACATATTACTATCATCATATCTCAAAACTATTACAAAGAATCAAGTTTATATTGTCCAATGATCTTCATGAAAGTTTTTATTATATCCTCCTTGGATATCTATCACTTTGGGACTAGGTTCATATGTTGCTTTTGATAGCTCAAACAAATCTATGTGAAGAACACGAGCATAAAAAAATTCTTCTCTCAAAATAATTTAAGTGAAGCAAGAGAGAATTTCTTAAAAGATTTACTAACTCTCAAATAAATTAAAGTGAAGCATGAGAGAATTTCTTTAAAAATACTAAAGCACACCATGCTCAAAAGGATATAAGTGAAGCACTAGAGCAATTCCATAGCTCAAAAGGATTTAAGTGAATCATAGAGAGCAATTCTAACAAGTCATGGCATAATTTTGGCTATCTCAAATAGGTGTGTCCAGGAAGGATTCATGACTAAAAATACAAAGCAAAACAGCAAAGACTCAAATCATACAAGACGCTCCAAGCAAAACTCATAATATGTGATGAATAAAAATATAGTTTCAAGTAAAATACTGATGGTTGTTAGAAGAAAGAGGGGATGTCACTCGGGGGCATCCCCAAGCTTAGTTGTTTGATACTTCTTGAATATTATCTTTGGGTGCCATGGGCATCCCCAAGCTTAGCTTTTTGCTAATCCTTATTCCTTCATCCATCGTAATATCACCCAAAACATGTGTAACATCCCAAATTTTCAATTTGGAATGTTATACTTAGGTCATCATATGCATATCATATTTTAATTTCATTTTGGTTTTGATCCTAGAAATTCTAAGCAACTCAAGGACCCACGGAGAGAGTTGGGGATTTCGTTTATTTTCATATTTGAGTTTTTCTCAAATATTGAAAAGAGGATCATTTTGGTTTTAATTATTTTTCTCTCCAAATAATATTTCCAATATTAAAAATAAAAGAGAGAGATAATATGACTTCTCCAAAATAAAGGAAATATTGGAGGAGAAATATTAAAATCAAATAAATAATTTTATTTAGATTTTATTGCTATTTTATTTGAATTAGAAAAAATATGCATTTTCTAAAATTGTATTTTTTAGACCAAGAAAATGTTCACTTCGTTCTACATATTTTATTTAGACGGTGAAAATTGTTTTTGGCATTTTTAGAATTTTTCAAATTTATTTAGGATTTTTCCTTTTCGGCGGAATTTATTTAAAAAAGTCGCGTCGCCCGACTGGGCCAACGGCCTAGCCGAGCGGGCCACAGCCCCGCGCGCGCCGCCTCCCGCTCCGGCTCGGGAGAGGACTCCCGAGTGCCGCCGCCGCCATGGACGCCGTGTCCATCCCGGACACGCGCCGCCGCCCCCTTCCTCAAGTCGGACCCCCCGAGGTCTTTATAACCCCGCCGCCGCCACCGCCCATCCCCACCCCACCTCGCCTCGCCAGCCGCCGCCGCAAGAAGCAGCAGCAGCGCCCGCTCCGTCGCCGCGCCGCCCTCTTCGCTGCCGCGCCGCGCCGCCGTCCCTCCGTCGCTCGCCTGCCGCCGCATCGCGCCCCACCCCCGCAGCCCTGCGCCCGCGCCGTCACATGCCACCCTCCCGCTGGAGCCGCCGCCGCCTGCCGGATTTCTCGCCACCGGTTTTTTTGGGTTTTAGGTATAAAACCGCCCCATTTTATTAACCCTAGATTGGTTTTTTATTTATTTAGGCCGGTTCGGTTTTTCTCAGTTAGTTTATTTTACGAACGTTCGTTCATTAGTTCATTTTAACGAACGAATTCGTTCGTTTGCCTTTGTTAGCGGACGTTCGTCCGATAGATTTTTATTTTTTTGTTTTAATTTCACCAGGGACCTATCCGCAATTATTTTTATCATAGATTAGCCCCTGATCTTCAAACCCTCGCAACTTTTCAACCGTTCGTCCAAATCTAGTGAAACCAACGCCAAAATCTTCGTCTCAAAGCCCTCTTTCCGGTTAAACAACTTAAACATGATTTTGACAATTTAAAATTTGGTTTCAAGCAGATTTGAATTCGAAGTTCTTTTGATCGTAGTTTCAGTTCTGTAGCTCCGATTCGATCGATTCTTTTGCAAATTGAAGCTCTTGAGTTGAACTTTCAGATTTGATCTTCTTATTTGAGGTTTACCCTTGCATCTATGCTTGAGTGCTTATGTATGCTATTGTTTGTTTGTGATAGAATTTTTGGAGTGCGAAGCATGCTACTACGAGTCTCTAGGGTTTGCGGATCATCAGCAAGGCAAGTAACACATTGATCATACTTTTTTCATACCCAGTTTTTATGCATTAGTTACAATCCTCAAATACTGCATGATTAGGATGTGATTAACTTGTGGGTATTGGGAAGTAGATGATGAGGTAGAACCTATTGCCCTTTTATTATCAAACCCTTGGGAGTTACTTCTACGTTATGCTTAGGTTGCCATGCTATGCTCGTAGACGTGGTTTGGTTTGAGTGATCCATGACAGATGTGAGAATATTAATTAATGGTTAACTTAAGGTGGCTACTTAAATACACATCTGGGTGGATTGGTTGCGGGCACCTAGGGATATACCAGTGTTGTCCTTTGGTTCGCCACCTAGGCTCAAAGGGATCATAAGATTATTCATGCTAGAAACTTCCATGTGCATCCACAAGCTATTATGGGCTCTAGCATAGTTGAGTATGTTGCATGACCTCTTTTAGTGGTAGACTAGCAGATGTAGGGGATGTAGGTTGGTATTGTCTACCCAGAGTAAAGAGTTAATGTTCCTGAAAGACTGTGTCTCGATCATCCGTTTCTCAAACATCACGTAGTGTGAGAAATTCAATGGAGGAGATCGAGTCTTGTGGGGAAAAGTGCGCAAACTTCTGCAGAGTGTACAAACTAATCATGGTTAGCCGTGTCCCCGGTTATGGACATCTTGAGTATCTAGTTCTTGGATTATCATGTTGATCTCATCACTCTAAATTAATTTGTTGGGTTATTAATTACTTTTTAATGGGGATTGAGATGGGGGTACCATTCTCAATGTTTATCAACTACCATGATACTTAAATAAAATATATTCCTTTGATGTAGGAAAAAATTGGCTTTTCGCAAAACCTTATAACCATAGAGCCTCCACCAGCCATATATGCATGTAGTGATAGCCTTTACTTGTTCTTTGCTCTACTGTGTTATTTTGCCGGCATATTCCATGTGCTGACCCGTTTCGGGCTGCAACGTATTATGTTGCAGACTTTTCAGACGAATAGTAATGGTGCGCTAGGTTGTTTGTCGTGCACTCAGCTATGCCGTTGGAGTTGATGGACTCACTTTATCTTCCAAGCCTTCCGCTGTTATCTTATTTAGATGGCCTTAAGCCATATTATTGTATTAAGCTCTCTCTTGAGACTATCGATGTAATAAGTGTGTGATTGCTACTCTGTTATAAATCCTTCGAAGTACTATGTGTGTCAGCATTACCAATCCAGGGATGACACTTATGCACAGAGATTTGACTGTTTGAGGTCAGATCGCTACAACATGAAAACTTCAATCACACAAAACTCAATAAAGCCTTCATGAGATCCGTTAGTATAAGAAAGCAAATCACTACTATAACTACTATTGTGAACCCATTCATATTTTATTTTCGCATTATTTCTACTATATTCCAACTTTTCTATGGCAAAAACTCTTCAAATAAAACCATAGAATCATCAAAACAAGCACACAACGCAAAGAAAATAGAATTTGTCAAAATCATAATAGTCTGTAGCAATCTGGAAATTTAAAATACTTATGTAACTCCAAAAGTTCTGAAAAATTAGGACAATGTGAGCAATTTGTATATTAATCTTCTGCAAAAAATCAGTATTTTATCGCACTTACGTTAAAAACAAAAAATATTTTCCTGGGCGCAAAAGTTTTTGTTTTTCAGCAAAATCAAATCAACTATCACCCAACATAATCCCAAAGGCTTTACTTGGCACAAACACTAATTAAAACACAAAAAACAATCATAATAGTAGCATAATTGTGCAAACACTCAAGAACAGAAAGAAAAAGACAAAAATAAATTTTATTCATTGGGTTGCCTCCCAACAAGTGCTATCATTTTATGCCCCTAACTAGGCATAAGATTTCAACGATGCTC
This sequence comes from Triticum aestivum, assembly GCF_018294505.1. Lineage (NCBI taxonomy): Eukaryota > Viridiplantae > Streptophyta > Magnoliopsida > Poales > Poaceae > Triticum > Triticum aestivum. The sequence goes on along the minus strand of NC_057800.1, from coordinate 191,032,699 downwards.
ACACGAAAGATAAGAATTGAAACACAAAGAGAGCATCATGAAATATATGACAAACACATTTAAGTCTAACATACTTCCTATGCATAGGAATTTTATAAGCAAAAAATTATCAAGACAAGAGACATCTAACATATGCAAAGAAGAGGAATAAAACATTGACGATATCAACATAACGAGAGGTAATTTAGTAACATGACAATTTGTATAACCATATTTTCCTCTCTCATAATAATTACATGTAGGATCCTAATCAAATTCAACAATATAACTATCACATAAAATATTCTCTTCATAATCCACCTGCATGCAAAGTTGACACTCTTCCAATATAGTGGGATTATCATAAAAAAAAAGTCATAACCTCTTCAAGCCCACTTTTATCAAAAATTTCATAAGATTGAACACTCTCCAAATATGTGGGATTATTTTTAGCTAAAGTTGACACTCTTCCAAACCCACTTTTAATATTATCTCAAGCATATTCATCATGAGATTTAAATAAATTTTCAAGATCATAAGAATCATTATCACCCCAATCATGATCATTGCAACAAGTAGTGGACATAACAAAACAAGCATCCCTAAGCTTGGGGTTTTGCATATCACTAACACAATTGACATTAATAGAATTTATAATAACATCATTGCAATCATGTGTTTCATTCAAGGAGCTATCATGAATCACTTTATAAATTCCTTCGTTTAGCACTTCATCACAATTTTCAGATTCACGAATCTCATGCAAAACTTCATAAAGATAATCTAGTGAACTCAATTCACTAGAAATTGGTTCCTGATAATTATCTTTTAAAAAGATTAGCAAGTGGATGAGGATCCATATCAATAGATTTTTAGCAAGCGGAGATGCAAGCAAATACAAGACACATGGAACACAAGCAAATATTGCAAACAGATCTTACGAGAAAAAGATGAACGAAAAAGAGGGCGAATAACATGGCAAATTTTTTTGTGAAGTGGGGGAGAGAAAAATGAGAGGCAAATGGCAAATAATGTAAATTGCAAGGAGATGAGATATCTGATTAGGAACCTGGTAGATGTTGGTGATGTCTCCCCAGCAACGGCACCAGAAATTCCTTTTGATGTGGCTTGAACTAGGTCGGTATTTTCCCAAAGAGGAAGGGATGATGCAGCACAGCTACAGTAGGTATTTCCCTCAGTGATGAGACCAAGGTTATCAAACCAGTAGGGGAACCACACAACACTACGTGAACGACACCTGCACACAAATAACAAATACTCGCAACCCGACGTATTAAAGGGGTTGTCAATCCCTTTCGGGTAACGGCGCCAGAAATTGGCAAGTAGACAGGATAAAAATTGTAGTAGATTGGATAAATAGATCTCGTGGGAATGCGAGATAAAATAAATAAATAAATAAAAATTGCAGCAAGGTGTTTCTGGGTTTTTTGATTAATAGATTTGAAAATAAAAGCAAATAAAAATAGATCGCAAAGGCACATATAATAAAGAAGAGACCCGGGGGGCGTAGATTTCACTAGTGGCTTCTTTTGACAAAATAGCAACGGTGGGTAAACAAATTATTGTTGGGCAATTGATAGAACTTCAAATAATCATGAAGATATCCAGGCAATGATCATTATATAGGAATCATGTCCAAGATTAGTAAACCGACTCCTGCCTGGATCTACTAATATTACTCCACACATCGACCGCTATCCAACATGCATATAGTGTATTAAGTTCATGGAGAAACGGAGTAATGCAATAAGAACGATGACATGATGTGGATCAGATATATTTATGTAGAAATAGACCCCATCTTGTTATCTTTAATAGCAATGATACATACGTGTCGTTTCCCCTTCTGTCACTGGATCAAGCACCGTAGATCAAACCCATCACGAAGCACATCTTCCCATGGCAAGAAAAATCGATCTAGTTGGCCTAACTAAACCAAAGATTTGAAGAAGAAATATGAGACTATAAGTAATCATGCATATAAGAGATCAAAAGACTCAAATAACTTTCATGGATAAAAACATAGATCTGATCATAAACTCAAAGTTCATCTGATCCCAACAAACACACTGCAAAAAAAGTTACATCAAATAGATCTCCAAGAGACAATTGTATTGAGAATCAAGAGAGAGAGAGAGAGAGAGGAAGCCATCTAGCTACTAACTACGGACCCGCAGGTCTACAAAGAACTACCCACGCATCATCGGAGAGTCACCAATGAGGATGATGAACCCCTCCGTTATGGTGTTTAGATTGGATCCATGGTTTCTGGAACTTGCGGCGAATGGAATTAGTTTTCGTCGACTCCCCTAGGTTTTCTGGAATATTGGGGTATTTATATAGCAAAGAGGCGGTGCGGGAGGCCACTAAGATGGGCACAACCCACCGGGGCACGCCTGGGGGCCTAGGCGTGCCCTGGTGGGTTGTGCCCCCCTCTTCGGATCGACGGCAGTGTTGGCTGCGGGGATATCTTCATCCCCGGCCAAGTGGAGAATCTCCCCCAGGCCAAACCCTTCGGTTTGGTAATTTCGAGTACGTCGTGGACGCTCACGGTGAGCTCATTTTCACGGGCTGGATGTCAGGCCAGCTTGAGGATTCCTTTGACGTCATTAACCTCAGACTAGTTTTGATCTTGGAAGGAGCCCGTGATGAGACCCCTTCCCCAGATACGAGTCCGGGTCCAATCACTACTTTGTCGGCTCGAACGTCAAGCCCTTCTGGCGAAGTTCCCAAGGTAGTGTTGTGCCGCACCCTGGCAGTTCTACAGGTCAGCCCCCTACCATCAAGAGATGGGCATAGCCGAACTCGTTGATATAAATGAGATGATGAACAAGATCCAAAGCCTCGGCCACTCGGACGATCAAACCTTGGTCTCTGATCAGATCAAATGTAAAGCCGAAAAACCAAAAAAATCGTCCCATCCATCCCCATGAGATCTCTACCGTCAAAGATTTAGCCGACGTACCATACCAAACCTTGGAAAAACAGGCCAGCTCGGACGAGGTTCCTATCATCCATCACATGACACGCAATCCCCAACCATCAATGAGGCTGGAAACTGGGAATCACCCCTACCTAGGACGTATGCATGCTGGACAGCCAAAGGGGTGAGGACGAGAAATATGATAATGATTATTATCCGAAGACCGAGGATGAGTCAAGCCTTGTAACTGATGACCTTGATATCCTCGAGGAACCGCTCAATGACCCACCGTCGCAGGCCTTCCTCCGACGGTTAGTTAATACCACCAGAAGAGTAAAACAAAAGTCTGAACAGCTTCGAGCCGAGTAGGATAGACTAAACGAAAAATGAAATGAGGTCCTTATCGCCCAACAAGAGCTCTAATAGAGGAATACCAGAAACCAGCATCGAAACCCCGGGAGGCATTCATCTCCAGAGGTCAAAGATGAAGCCATGGTCTCCCCATGGACAACACTAGGTTGGGCTATAGGCTTGGATAGCCCTCCTCAAAGCCCAATAAGGCAAACCAATCAGCACTACAAACCTCCAATGGAAATACACCGTCACAACAAGGAATGAATCCTAACTCGGAGTGTTTATGATCCGTGAGACATGTCGGATCCGATAACGGGTGGTCTTGTCGGCCCTACCTACAAGTCCCAGGAATACCCACTTGCTGGACATGCAAGACGCTTGGCCTGGATGGCAAATACGGTGAAGCACGCGATCATACGCACAACAAAGTAGAAATGAGATCCAGAGGTAAGAGATGAAGGCACGGGCCCACACGGACAACACTAGGTTGGGCTATAGGCTTGGATAGCCCTCCTCAAAGCCCAATAAAGAAAACCAATCAACGCTACAAACCTCCAATGGAAATACACCGTCACAACAAGGAATGAATCCTACCTCGATGTGTTTACGATCCGTGAGACATGTCGGATCCGATAACGGGTGGTCTTGCCAACCCTACCTACAGGTCCCAGGAATACCCACTTGCTGGACATGCATGACGCTTGGCCTGCATGGCAAATACGGCGAAGCACGCGATCATACGCATGACAAAGTAGAAAATGTCGACATCTGAAGTTCGACATGCGATAGCTCGGGTCCAAGGAGCAGCACACCCCAGGTGTTTTACCAACAAGGTGATCCGTTACCCATTCCCAGAAGGATTCAAACCCATCAACATCGAACCATACGATGGAATCACGGACCCAGCAGTGTGGATTGAGGATTTCCTCATGCACGTCAATATGGCCCAAGGCAATAATATTCATGCCACCAACTACATGCCCTTAAAGCTTAAAGGAATGGCACTACGTTCGCTTAACAGCCTGCCGCAAATTCAATTGATAGTTGGGAAGAGCTTCAGGAGATTTTCCGAGCTAACTTTCAAGGAAATCAACTTCAACCTCCAGAAGCCGATGACCTCGGCCTCATTGTACAGAGTCCTGGGGAGTCCACGAGACAGTATTGGATCCAATTCTCAGATAAAAAGATTCAAATTTTGGATTGCCCGGGCGCAGAAGCAGTCGATGCCTTTAAGCACAACATACACGATGAGTGACTCGCTCGAGAGCTCGGGAAGGAAAGACCTCGGTCGATGTCAACACTTACTCATTTAATAACCAAATTCTGTGCAGGATAGGATGGTTGGGTGGCCTGCAGTATTAGAAATAAAAGGGGTCCTCAAGGAGCGCAACGCGAACACCAGTCCTCGGCGAATTGTGTACTCCCAACATCCCTAGCACTAGCGACACCGATGAAGAGGCAGTAAATGCCGTGGCCGCACATCAACATAGGGGCAGCAAACGAAAACCTGTCCATAGGGACAGGAGGGTCCCTCGACACTAGACCGATTTTTGGATGAGCCATGCACTATCCATGGTAACCCTGGTAGGCTGACCACTCATTCCAATCGAAATTGCTAGGTAATCAAGCAAGCCGGTAAGATATCAGCTGAGCACCAGGATCGATGTCGAGGTCGTAGCACCTATGAAGACCAGCCTAAGCCAAGCACCACCGGCCAAAAGAAATTCCCTTCCGAGGTGAAAGAAGTCAATATGCTATACTCAACTCGTACTCCAAGACCGCAAGCACGGGTCACCCGTGGCCTCAGTTCAACCCACCTTTTCAAGAGAGGAGGTCGGATTTTCCGATCATACGCAACCTGCTAGCAAGATCGGAGGAGCCCAATTATGAAAAGGCAGCCACACTAATAGTCGACCCCATCGTGGATGGCTTTCACTTAACCCATGTCCTGATGGATTGTGACAATAGCTTCAACCTACTCTATGGAGACACCGTTAGGGAGATGCACATCCACCCTGCGAGGATAAGGCCGAGCGGTGCCATAATAACATGCTTTAGGCAAGGAACCTCGATCCTAAGCATCAGAAATATTACGCTAGACGAAGTATTTAGTACGCCAGAATATTTCCAAAGGGAAGGTCTAATATTCGAGATAGCGCCCTTTCATAGTCATCATCAAGCACTGCTGGGTCGGCCTGCTTTGGCTCGTTTCCATGTTCTCCCACTTTATGGCGAGTTTAACCTCCACATGGACGGGCCCAAAGGCATAATTTCAGTGAATGGAAAGGTGGCGTCTTCCATTGAACGCAATATTTTAACATTTTTGACCATGTATTAAAAAAAGGATGGGAAAATTTGATCATGTATATAAAAATATTAATCAAACATTTGAAAAAAATGTTGAGCAAGTGTTTGAAAAATGTTAATCAAGCATTTAAGAAAATAAAATGTGTTTAGAAAAAATGTTGAGCATGTGTTAAAAATGTTAATATTGCATTTAAAAAATGTTAATGAAGCATTTGAAAAAATGTTAAATTTGCGTAGAATCATGTTGAGCATGTTTTAGAAATGTTAATATTGTATTTGAAAAAGTTTAAATGTGTCTATAGCAAAATTGTTGGCCATCTATTGAAAAACTGTTTGTCTTGTATTCGATAAATGTTAATCAAATATATGAAATATGTTTAAAATGTGTACTGAATTTTTTTGCACCATGTATTACAAAAAAGTTTAATTTGTGTTGGAAAAATGTTAGACGTGTGTTAGAAAACTGGTGCACACTGCCCCTCCGCGCTGGGCCAGCCCATCTCCAAAAAGTTTAAAAGTGTCTAGAAAAAATGCGGGCCATCTATTGAAAAACTATTTGTCTTGTATTTGAATTTTTTTAATCAAATATACGAAATATGTTTAAAATGTGTATTGAATTTTTGCACCATGTATTACAAAAAATGTTTAATTTGTGTTGGTAAAATGTTAGACGTGTGTTAGAAAACTGGTGCACACTGCCCCTCCGTGCTGGGCCAGCCCATCTCCCCTTTTTATTATCTGCTCTTTACAAAGCAAAAAACCCGATAGGGTTAGTGAATTGAACCAGCTACCTCCCGCATCAAGCGACGCCTCAGTAACCACCGCACCAACAAACCAATCTGGTAAGTTTTATCTTTTTCTACCCTTTCTTTTCTAGTCTTCCCCTTTTCATTTCCTTTTTATTTTTCCATTTACTTTTTTTCTTTCTTCCTTACTCGCTGGAAAAAATTAAATTCGTGAACTTCTTTTTACAAATTGATGAATTTTTTTTCATTTTTCTATGAACTGTTTAGAAAATTTATGAACTTTTTTTCAAATACGATTAACTTTTTTCATTTTTGGATAAACTATTTTTGAGGCTGGATGATTTTTTTTTCAAAATCTATGAACTTTTCTCAAATATGCTGAACTTTTTTCTTCAAAATCAGTGATCTTTTTTCAAGAATTCGATGATTTCTTTTTCAAGTACGATGACCTTTTTGAAATTTGTGAACTTTTTTTGAAATTTTCATGTGCATTTTTAAATTCAAGGATTTTTTGTGACTTTTTTTGGAAGATAATTGTTGCCTGGTCAACCACGACTAGTCAGTAGCAAACCTTGCCGAGCAGTCTACACCGAAGCGACGTGACTAGCCAGCGAACCACACGCGTTTTAGGCCAGGCCCAAGAATGTGCCTGTGTTGGAGCCGGAAACCTTACTTGGCGCCAAAGACGCTGACCAGGAGGTCCTATCGAGGGAACGCACAGGAGACAGCGTGAGTGGGTCGGCCCATCGAGCTCTATCGCGAGACAAAAAAATATAGCAAAAAGAAAAAAATGGTGCATTGCGAGGATTCGAACATGAGACCGGCCGCCTGCGATTGCAGGCCCACAGCCACTCTACCACACAAGTCTTGATTCTCTACTGCAGCGCACAATACAAAGAACTAGTGTTAGCGTAGAACTGAGCTGCTCTACTGTAGCGAATTTCAATCAGTTAATGTAGTGAACTAGAATTAATTACTGCAGTGATATTTTTTAGTGTACTTCTTTATAATGTATACTTTGAAAATATGAAAAGAAAGTTTTGAATTTCTAAACAATTTCCAGCAAAAGGAACAGTTTTTGAATATGTGTACAAATTATGAAATTCCAAACAAATTTTGAAACTAAGAATATTTTCTAAATTTTTGAATAAATATTTCAAAAAAGGAACATTTCATGAAATTCGAACAAAATTTTATAACTACGAACATTTATAGAATTTATTGACAAAAAGTGCAAAATGGAACTTTTCATCAAATTCTGAACAAAAAATTGGAGCCACAAACATTTATTAAATTTGTGACAAAATTTGGAATCATGAACATATTTTGAATTGTCAACAAATTTGAAAAGAGTGTGAACTTTTTAAATTTGTGAACAAAATTTTAAAAGTAGAAACATTTTTAGAATTCCCGTACATTTTTTGAATTTGTGAACAAAATTTATAAAAGTATTATTTTTTAAAATTCCTGCATATTTATTGAAACATGAACTTTTGTTTCATGTCTGAACAAATTTTCTTAAGAGGAACATTTTTTGAAAATCTGAACAAAATTTGGAATTTTCGAAAAAATAAACAATAAAGGTAAATTTGAAAAAGGCAAAAAGAAAAATAAAACAAAAAAATAAAATTGATCATAAAATCCAAAAAAAAGAAAACCAGAAAAGACCCGGTTTTGACACCTTCTAGAAGGTTCCCCGAACCTGCCAGAAGGTTCACAAAACCGGTGCACTGGAACGCACAAATGGGCCAGACTATTTGATCGATACTAGTGTGCGGTAGGTCGACAATCTGCCGCAAAATGCGGCAGATAGGATTTCCCGTTCTATTGATCCCTGCTTCAAAAAATCCTATCTACCGCATTTTTATGTTTTAAAAACTATTCGTAATCTCAAATTTTGTTTAGGATTTTCAAATTTTACTTGATTTAAATTTTATGTTGTGTAAATTCAAAAAAAAGGATATTCAATTTTTTGTTCCCATGTTCAACTTTTTTTCTCGTTTTCATTTTGATTTTTTCTCTGAATTAGAAAATGTTCAATGTTTCACAAAAATATTTGGGATTTCAAATTTTTTTCCCATGTTCAATTTTTTTTCTCAATTTCAAAATTTTTGTTATCACTTTGAAATTTTGTTCTCTAAATTAAATAAATGATAAAGTTTTTCAAATTTTTGTCCCATGTTCAACTTTTGTTCTCGATTTAATTTTTTTCTTCTAAATTAGGAAAATGTTCTCATTTTTCCTTAAATGTTCAGAATTTTCAAATTTTTGTTCACATGCGTCATATTTTGTTGAAAATTTAGAAATATTAAGAATTTTTCAAAATTTGTCGCAAGTTCAATGTTTTGCTCTAGTTTTTGAAAATCTGTTCATGATTTTTTTTTCAAGTGTTAAATTTTGCATACGTACTTAGGTGTTTTAGCATTGCGCGGTAGCTTGTTAGTTAGACTTCGGCAAACAAGTTGGCTAGTAGGTCACCCACATAAGTGGGAGGTCGCTTGTTCGAATCTCGCCAGCTTCCTTTTTATTTTTCCACCTCGTGTCTGTGGGCCAGCCTAATTTGTAAGCCCCCTCCGCGTCAGGTTTTTATATGATGCAGAATGCGTCCTATAGGAGGTTCCTTTTTATTTTTCCACCTCGAGGTTCCCCTCCCTGGTTCGAATCTCGCCAGCTTCCTTTTTATTTTTCCACCTCGTGTCTGTGGGCCAGCCCAGTTTGTAAGCCCCCTTCGCGTCAGGTTTTTATATGATGCAGAATGCGTCCTATAGGAGGTTCCTCTTAATTTTTCCACCTCGAGCCCCCCCCCTTCTTCTTCTTTCCTTGGCAAACCCTATTCGGCGCTGCAGGCGCCGGTTAAAGGGCAATTTTCCTAACCGGCGCTGCAGCGCACCGCGCTGGGCCGGCCCGTTACTGTAAAAAAGGAAATGTGCTGGCTGCGAATCAAACTAGCGACCTCACTCATCGAGGATCGTTCGTGCAACCTCCGTGCCACGAAGGAAGATCTGCTAAGGTTACCTCTTCGTTTCTTCTATTCCTCTTTTCTTCTTTTTTTTTTCATTTTCCCTTTCCCATTTTTCCATTTTCATTTTCTGTTTGTATTTTTTTTCTTCTCCCAGGTTTCCTCCCTCAACGATTTTCGTTTTTTCATTTTCTTAATTTTTTGAGGGAGTTTCATTTTCTTAAATGCATGAACTCTTTCCACATCGATGATGTTGTTTTTCAAATTAGATGAAATTTTATTTTCAAAATCAACGAACTTTTTTTGTGAACTATTTTTAACAATTTATGATTTGTTTCAAACTATGAACTTTTTCCAATTTGATGAACTTTTTAAAAATTCGATGAACTTTCTTAAAATTTGATTAACTTTTTTTAAAATTGATGAACTTTTTTCAAATTCGATGAATTTTTCTCAAATTAGATGGACTCTTTTTTTTTTAAATTCCATGATTTTTTTCGAATTCGATGAACTTTTTCCAAATTCAATGAACTTTTTTTCAAATTAGATGAACTTATTTTAAAATTGGATGAACTTTTTCAGTTTTGTGAACTGTTTTCAAAATGGTGAATTTCTTTTAAAAAAACTTGATGAACTTTTTTTACATTGATGAACTTATTTAAAAAATCATTGAACTTTTGTTTAATAGGGCAATGTTTTTCTGCATGTTCACGTAGTTTTTCCATAATCTGTGATGTATGAGCGGTGTTGGGTTCTGCTACTTGCGACGACACTCCCTCGTGGTTAGTTGTAGACGATCTAGTAGTGTAGGTCACGAGTTCGATACACTGCAGAAGCGTAATTTTGTTTTTCACTCTCTTTCCTTTCCTTCTCCCCTTTTCCTTCTCCACTTAGGCCGGCCCATATGGGGGCGCACCAGCCCCTTGTGGCTGGTGTGTTTCCCCTCTTGGTCCATAAGGCCCATATATTTTGCCGGGGGTGCCCGGAACCCCTTCCGGTGACCTGATACGTACAAGGTACCCTCCGGAACACTTTCGGTGTCCGAATACCATCGTCCTATATATCAATATTTACCTCATGACCATTTCAAGACTCCTCGTCATGTCTGTGACCTCATTTGGGACTCCGAACAACATTCGCTCACCAAATCACATAACTCATATAATACTATATCATCATCGAACGTTAAGCGTGCGGGCTCTATGGGTTCGAGAACTATGTAGACATGACCGAGACACCTCTCCGATCAATAACCAATAGCAGAACCTGGATGCCCATATTGGCTCCTACATATTCTATGAAGATCTTTATCGGTCGAACCGTTATGACAACATACATTATTTTCTTTGTCTATCGGTATCTTCATACCTAGTTCAATCTCATTACCGGCAAGTCTCTTTAATCATTCCGTAATATATCATCTTATAACTAACTCATTAGTCACTTTGCTTGCAAGGCTTCTTATGATGTGCATTACTGAGAGGGACCAGAGATACCTCTTCGATACTTGGAGTGACAAATCCTAATCTCGATTTATGCCAACCCAACAAACACCTTCGGAAATACCTGTAGAGCATCTTTATAATCACTCAGTTACGTTGTGACGTTTGATAGCACACAAGGTATTCCTCTAGTATCCGGGAGTTGCATAATCTCATAGTCGAAGGAATATGTATTTGACATGAAGAAAGCAATAGCAATAAAAATGACGATCAATATGCTAAGCTAACGAATGGGTCTTGTCCATCACATCATTCTTCTAATGGCGTGATCCCGTTATCAAATGACAAATCATGTCCATGGTTAGGAAGCATTAACCATCTTTGATCAACGAACTAGTCAAGTATAGGCTTACTAGGGACACAACGTTTGTCTATGTATTCACACATGTATTTGGGTTTTCGACCAATACAATTCTAGCATGAATAATAAACATTTATCATGAATAAGGAAATATGAAATAAGAACTTTATTATTGCCTCTAGGGCATATTTCCTTCAGTCTCCCACTTGCACCAGAGTCAATAATCTAGTTCACATCGCCATGTTATTTAACACCAATAGTTCACATCTTTATGTGATTAACTGCTACCTCTTGAGCATGCGTTGGTTTTCCCTTGAAGAGGAAAGGGTGATGCAACACAATAGCGTAAGTATTTCCCTCAATTTTTGAGAACCAAGGTATCAATCCAGTAGGAGATAACACACAAGTCACCTAGTATCTGCACAAACAAACAAGAACCTCGCAACCAACACGATAAAGGGTGTCGGTGTCAAAACCGGCGGATCTCGGGTAGGGGGTCCCGAATTGTGCGTCTAGGTCGGATGGTAACAGGAGGCAGGGGGCACGATGTTTTACCCAGGTTTGGGTCCTCTCGATGGAGGTAAAACCCTACGTCCTGCTTGATTAATATTGATGATATGGGTAGTACAAGAGTAGATCTACCACGAGATCAAAGAGGCTAAACCCTAGAAGCTAGCCTATGGTATGATTGTTGTTCGTCCTACAGACTAAAACTCCCCGGTTTATATAGACACCGGAGAGGGCTAGGGTTACACAGAGTCGGTTACAATGGTAGGAGATCTACATATCCGTATCGCCAAGCTTGCCTTCCACGCCAAGGAAAGTCCCTTCCGGACACGAGACAAAGTCTTCAATCTTGTATCTTCATAGTCCAGGAGTCCGGTCGAAGGTATAGTCCGGCCATCCGAACACCCCCTAATCCAGGACTCCCTCAGTAGCCCCTGAACCAGGCTTCAATGACGACGAGTCCGGCGCGCAGATTGTCTTCGGCATTGCAAGGCGGGTTCCTTGTCCAAGTACTTCATAGAAGATTTTGAACACAAATGTAGTGTCCGGCTCTGCAAAATAAGTTTCCACATATTGCCATAGAGAGAATAATATTTACATAAATCTAATCTGCTGACGTATTCCATAGCGTGACATCACACCACGACCAAGTCTTTATTCGAATCGTTTCACTGTCCCACCTCAGCGCGTTTAGCGAGGCGGTTTCCTTGGCACGTCTTGTTAAAGCAGAGATCGTGTCCCCTTATTCCGGGATTCTCATCAGTACGGGTGTGGGTAACCCAACCGCGCCATTGACTATGGCGCTTGGGAGATAAGCGAGTTTTACCAGGCTGGTGGGGGCGCATAGTCGCATCTGCCCATATAAGGGGATAAGGACCCACCTTTTCATCCACGCCTTCTTCCTCCTTTGCCTATCCATTTCCGCGCACTCGAGCTCCAGCGCCCAAGTCCGCACACCCCACCTCAATCTTCTCCAGCCATGTCCGAAGCGGGAGGCAAGTGGATGGTCTCCTCCATCACGGAGGGACACATCAAAAGACTGAGGAAGGCCGGATACTTGTCTAACGACATTGCGCACCGGCTTCCCGAAGAGGGGCAGCTCATCCCCACCCCTAGGCCCCATGAGAGGGTGGTGTTCCTCCCCCATTTCCTCCGCGGACTGGGCTTCCCTCTTCACCCATTTGTCCGGGGGCTCATGTTCTACTATGGCCTGGATTTCCACGATCTAGCCCTGAATTTTGTCCTCAATATCTCGGCATTTATTGTCGTGTGCGAGGCTTTCTTCTGCATCCACCCCCATTTCGGCCTATGGCTCAAGACTTTCAATGTCAAGCCAAAGGTGGTGCGCGGCACTCAGGCGGAGTGCGGAGGCGCCATGGTGGGCAAGATGCCCAACGTCCTATGGCCCGAGGGCTCCTTCGTGGAGTCCCTAAAGGGATGGCAATCGGGGTGGTTTTACATCACCGAGCCGCGCGACCCTGAATGGGTCGCAGCCCCTGAGTTCCGGTCCGGACCCCCTATGCGGCTCACCTCCTGGAAAGAGACGGGCCTGTCGTGGGGTAAAGAAGGAGAGCTGACCGGACTCCAAACATGCGTCCAAACCCTGGTGGACAAGAAGCTCAAACTTGTCAACGTAGTCCAGGTTATGCTCACCCGCTAGATCGTCCCGTGTCAACAACGGGCTTTCAACCTGTGGGAGTTCGACCCGGCGCAACACCGAACTCTAAGCAGGCTCTTCGACACAACGTACGAAGATGCCTGGAAGGTGCTTTTCAAGGGCGCCGAGGCCCCCGCATCCGCTACTGAGGATCACGGATTCAGCACGCAGCGTCGCGCTCATGCGGTAAGCTGTATTTACCTTTTACAGGGTATTAGTTTTTCATAGTTTGACTCCATGCGGGATCTTAAGCTCCCTTACCTTTGACAGGATTGGCAGGAGACGTCCGGATAGATCAACTGTCCGGCTCCTTTGCCCGAAGGCCCAGCGGACGCTCGCTTGGCGAAGCTACTGGTTCCGGCACCCTATGTGGTGCCGGAGAAGAAGGCCAAGAAGAAGGCCACGGGGACTCGGAAGAGTGCCCAGCGCCCGGGGGTGTCGGATTCATCATCCGACGACTCCAAGATGCACTCCTCCCGTGAAGACGAGGGGAGGAAGAAGAGACCTCTCCCCCTCCAGCGGGGGGAGAGAAGAAAAGGAAGGCCGCCCCAACTGGGGAGGCCGAAGGGTCCAAGAAGGGGAAAACCCTTCCTCCGGACGGCTCCACCAACACCGACGACGGCGAAGAGGAGTGGCCGCACAGGGCCAAGCCCCTGGTGAGATCGTAAGTGTCCGGATACCAGAGTGATTCATAGTATTCTTCCATTGCACATCTTTTCCTTATGTCGAACATGTTTATGCAGTCCACCCAAAGACCGGCTCGAAGTGTCGTCGAGCGGTTCCCTGGATTCGTCGGATGTGAATTCGCTTTCGACGGCTACCTCCCCCCATCCTACGGACGACGCCGAGGTGTTGTCCCAACAGGTTCCAAGCCAGGAGGAGGTGGTCCTGGAGGCGCCACAAGGCAACCTCCCGGACTCCAGGCGCGAAGGGGATAAAACCCCCAAGGGCTCCGAGTCCGGCCTTGAGCCGGACACCGTGCCGGAACCTTCAATGGTTCCGGACTCCAGTAGGCGGCCTCCTTCCAAGAGGGGCGAGCCTACCGAGCCGGTGACCTCCGTCCAACTGGAGGCACCGGACAATTTGCTGGAGATGCTTAACGGCGCCTCCATCGACGAGGAGCACCGTAATATTATGAGTGCGGTGATCCAGAAGGTTCAGTCCGCCAAGAGCGGACTGACTGAAGCCTGTGCCAGCCTTCTAACAGGCTTTGAGGTAGGTAAAGAATATGTAAAAATATTACCGCATAGACAGTAGCCCCTGATGCTCTGTTCGGCGTTCGGAAAGAAAAGCCGAATAGAGGATCTAATAATCGTAGGAGTCTAACATAATCAAGTCAATACGCGTATGCAGGCTTCGTTGCTGGCCTCCGCCGCACTGACTGCGGAGGTGGATACGCTGAAGCAGAACCTCGCGCGGTCCGAGAACGAGCTCGGTCATGCCAAGAGGCAACTCGAGGAGAAGGAAGGTAAGTAATACCTTGCGCAATTATATAGAGAAGATGTGGTTGCAAAAAATGACAGGATCAACGTGCTATTATAGGGGCCACGGCCGAGGTGGCAACCCTTAAGCAAGCGATGTCCAAGGCCGAAAACAAGGTGGCCGCGGAGCGCATGGAGAGAGAGAAGCGGGTGGAGGAGGTGCAGAAAGAGCTCCAGGCTCTCGTGAAAAAACACGAGAGTTTGGAGCTTGACTCAAAGACGCAAGCGTCCGAGCTTGCGGCAGCCCTCAAAAGCGCGAAGTCTGCCAAGTCCGAAGCCCGGAAAGCCCTCAAAGAAATTGACGCGATGAAGAAGATAGCGGCGGGTAAGGCATTCATTATGCAAAGCAAGCACGTGAAAGTGAATTATTTGTTACTTACCCGAGTTCGGAGCTCTCCAGGAGCATTCACATATTTGCCCCGCAGTGCGTCTGATGCCGCCACCTACTACCAAGCCGAGGAGGTGAGCTCGACGGAGAAGGTGTTCTGGTCTCAGTATGCTGAGGCCGGACACCTGGTGCCTTTGAGCGACCAGCTGAAGCAGATGGTCGAGCTCCACAAGGTTGTCGAACAGGCCGTAAAGGGCCTCCTAGTTCGGCTGTGGCCTGGAGAGGCTCTGCCTGGGAGCTACTTCGGGCTGGTGAGGCGGCTGGTGGATGACTGTCCATGGCTTGAAGTAATCAAGCGCTCCGTCTGCATCGAAGGTGCCCGTAGGGCGCTTGCCCGTGCTAAAGTGCACTGGGGCAAGATGGATGCGGAGAAGCTGGAGAAGGACGGGCCGCCGCCGGGCAAGGAGCATCGTGTCCCGGAAGCGTATTATGAGGGCGTCCTGAAGGATGCCCGCCTTATAGCGGATGAATGCTCCAAAGATGTAATTTTTGAGTAAACTCGCATTTGTGATCCTGTACGCTGAAAACTTGTTCATATGCGCTAAGCAACACTTTTGAATTTAAAATATTACCTTCTGTGCGGCCATTTATCAAATTTGAGAGATGGCGAGTCGTCGGCTGCCACGAGTGCTGGGGTGTTCGGGATAAACATGAGCGCTCTTTTCCCATTCTTGGGTCCTTCGAGGGAGGCGCTCAACACAATGAACAAGGCAATCGGACTATAATGATTGAACACTCTCACTTAGCCATAGAATTCTATAATTTTAAATTTCGGTGAAGCCCCTACTGTTCGGAAGACCGAGTTCGGGGCGCTATTCACGCCTAGGCCGGACAAAGCCGACTCCTCGCTCTAAGCGGCATAAGTCTTTAGGGACTCGAAAACCTCTCGAACAGCGACCAACTCTCGCCTCATCATGACGGCCAGTTTTAGCTTTCTCTACTGAGGTGCTTAGCCCAGCTCAACTGGGGCACAATCGCAGTAGTTCTCCTAGTGCTACCTTAGCCGATATGACGGAACGTAAGGTACCAAAACATAGGAGCCGGGCAAACCCAACTATTGACCCAAGACATGATTCGGAGCCGATGTATATAATGCTATAAGTTCGGGGTGCCGCACTTGGGAGAGTGTTCGGACTTCTCACACCATGTTGTGGGGTACTTAAGCCCCTGGCGTATTGGCCGTACCAAAGTGTACGGGTGCAACATGTCATTAATGAACATATATTCGTAAAAAAGAGGTAATGCAATAATAGACGGAAGCTACACATTGTTTATTTTAAAAAAGTTGCGATTAAAGCAGAACGATACAAATAGTGCGATAAGAAAAAGATGGGACTATCAAATATGTCCTTTCCAGGGGCGAGCTGCGGAATGTTATGCGAAACAGGTATACTACTCGTTATAGAGACCACCTTAGAGTTCCGTAGTGCGGCGTAGCTTTCTGCTTCCCTGGTTGTATCATTTGTGCGGCAATTGTACTGCCGGACAAGCCTTCCGAAGGATGAAGTCCTGAAAATAAGAGAAAATTAAGAAATCGGCAGCCCCTAGTGCGGTTTGAGCTGCGTTTCGGTCGTGCCGTGATGGTGCCCCTCCCCCTATGCCCATGGTATTTCTAGAGCGTAGTTATGTACGCGCAACACTGGTTTCGCAAGTTCGCAAGGGCTGGGGTTGGGGCCACATTGCTGCACTTGCTCGGAACGTGTCAGGAGGTCTTGTTGTAGGTTACTCCGGGCGTGCTTGACGGTGTCTGGGTGTTTAATGGCCGGACTGGAGAATTGCCTTGAGAGGCTACTTTGTACTTCCGCTACGATAGCCGTCGTATGCTCCTCCGTTTGGAGAGAGCGTTCGGTGTTTCCATTGACCGTGATGACGCCTCGAGGGCCTGGCATCTTGAGCTTGAGGTATGCGTAGTGCAGCACCGCATTGAACTTGGCAAATGCGGTTCGCCCGAGCAGTGCGTGATAGCCACTGCGGAACGGGACTATGTCGAAGATTAACTCCTCGCTTCGGAAATTATCCGGAGATCCGAAGACCACTTCAAGTGTGACTGAGCCTGTACAATTGGCTTCTACACCTGGTATGACGCCTTTAAAGGTCGTTCTGGTGGGTTTTATCCTTGAGGGATCGATGCTCATTTTCCGCACTGTATCCTGATAAAGCAGGTTCAGGCTACTGCCGCCGTCCATAAGGACTCTAGTGAGGTGAAATCCGTCAATAATTGGGTCTAGAACCAATGCGGCGAATCCGCCATGACGGATGCTAGTGGGGTGGTCCCTTCGATCAAAAGTGATCGGGTAGGAAGACCATGGGTTGAACTTTGGGGCGACTGGCTCCATTGCGTATACGTCCCTTAGCACACGCTTCCGCTCCCTCTTGGGGACATGGGTTGCGTATATCATGTTCACCGTCCGCACTTGTGGGGGAAAACCTTTCTGTCCACTGTTGTTCGGCGGTCGGGGCTCCTCCTCATCATCGCTATGCAGCCCCTTGTCTCTGCTTTCGGCATTTAACTTGCCTGCTTGCTTGAACACCCAACAATCTGTATTGGTGTGATTGGCTGGTTTTTCGGGGGTGCCATGTATCTGGCATGAGCGGTCGAGTATTCGGTCCAAACTGGACGGGCCCAGAGTATTTCTTTTGAATGGCTTTTTCCGCTGACCGGGTTTAGAGCCTCTGAATCCGGCATTAACTGCCGTATCCTCAGCATTGTCGCTGTTAATGCGGCGCTTTTGCTTGTTGCGACGTGACCTGCCACTGCTGTCCTTGGTATCCGAATTACCAGGGTTCTTGGTCATGTTATTGCTGCAAGCTAGCCAGCTGTCTTCTCCCGCGCAAAAGCGGGTCATAAGTGTCATGAGGGCTGCCATAGATTTCGGCTTTTCCTGTCCTAGGTGCCGTGCAAGCCACTTGTCACAGATGTTATGCTTGAAGGCTGCTAAAGCCTCTACGTCCGAACAGTCGACAATTTGATTTTTCTTGGTTAGGAACCGTGTCCAGGATTATCTGGCCAATTCCTCTGGCTGCTGAATTATGTGGCTTAGGTCATCGACGTCTGGTGGTCGCACATAAGTGCCCTAGAAATTGTCGAGGAATGCGGCTTCCAGGTCCTCCCAACAACCAATTGATTCTACTGGCAAGCTATTAAGCCAATGCCGAGCTGGTCCTTTAAGCTTGAGTGGGAGGTATTTGATGGCGTGTAAGTCATCACCGCGGGACATGTGGATATGAAGGAGATAGTCCTCGATCCATACCGCAGGATCTGTTGTGCCATCATATGATTCGATGTTCACGGGTTTGAAACCCTCGGGGATTTGATGATCCATTACTTCATCTGTGAAGCATAGTGGGTGTGCGGCGCCTCTGTACTGGGCAATATCACGACGCAGCTCAAACGAGCTTTGTCTACTGTGTTCGGCCCGGCCGGATTTACTATATCCGGCGTGACGAGTACCGTCTCGTGCCGTGGGGCGCCCGCGTGATCCGTAGATCGATCTTGTTTGCCTTGCCTTGTCCTCCAATATGTCTCGCAGGTCTGGCGCATTTTCCCATGCCTTGGTATTTTTTGAGCGGCCCCGGGGTGCGGCTTGAGTGGAGGGCCGAGAGGCCTCTCTATCGCGGCCACGGGGTGGCCGGTCGGCCGCATCATGCGCTGGTGATTTAGGTGCTTCCTCCTCTAATTGGGGTAGCAACCTGCACTTTGGGTAGCTCTTGGAGGGGCGTTCGAGTTCATACTCTTCGGCCGCAAGGACTTCAGTCCATCTTTCGGCTAGCAAATCTTGATTAGCTCTAAGCTGTTGCTGTTTTTTCTTGAGGCTGCTCGCCGTGGCCATAAGCCTGTGTTTGAAATGCTCTTGTTCGACGGGATCCTCCGGCACGACAAATTCGTCGTCGTCGAGGCTTGCCTCGTCTTCGGAGGGAGGCATGTAATTATCGTCCTCGACCTCTCTGTCTGCCGCTCTCTCATGAGGGCTAGCTTCTCTATCCTCCTGTGCTGAATCTTGCTGGAGGTGGTTGTCTTCGGCACTGTCCGGGGTGTTATTATCCCCCGTGCTGGAATCACCGTTTTTGTTTTGGCAGGATTTAGAGCGGCGCTGCTGACGCCGGCGCTTAGGCTGCTTCTTGGAGGGCTCATCCTCCGCTGTTCCATCGCCATTGCCTTCTTTTGGGGTGTCCACCATGTATATATCATACGACGAGGTGGCTTTCCAGTGCCCTATAGGCACTGGTTCTTGATCGTCTCCTGCATCGGCGTCCATACCGTCGATGTCTTCGGAGTCGAAGTTGAGCATGTCGGTTAAATCATCGACAGTGGCTACGAAGTGGGTGGTGGGTGGGCTTTGAATTTCTTAATCATCCGCATCCCAACCTTGCCGACCATAGTCCGGCCAGGGCTCTCCTGACAAAGAGAGAGACTTTAGTGACTTTAGAATATCACCGAAGGGCGAGTGCTGAAAGATGTCCGCGGCGGTGAACTCCATGATCGATGCCCAATCGGGTTCGATCAATCGGGGTGCAGAGGGCTCGGAGTCTGGAGAGGAGTCCGGCTCCTTGGAGTCACGGGCTTCGCAGAGAACAGGGCTGGTGTTCGGCTCGATTGCCGTAGAAATTGCAGCCCCCGAGGCGGTGTCTAACCACCCATCCTCGGTTGGTGTGATCGGCTCCGAGCTAGGGGTCGGAGCGGACACAGGTGCGGCCTCCAGGGCACTGTTCGGTGGCAGAGCTAAATCATGCCCATCGTGACAGTGCGGCGTGCTCAGCTGTGGCTCGAATCCGTCGAAGATCAAGTCTCTGCGGATGTCGGCCGTGTAGTTCAAACTTCCAAATCTGACCTGATGGCCAGGGGCGTAGCTTTCGATCTGCTCCAGATGACCAAGCGAATTGGCCCGCAGTGCAAAGCCTCCGAATACGAAGATCTATCTAGGGAGAAAAGTCTCACCCTGGATCGCATCGTTGTTGATGATCGGAGAAGCCATCGGGCCTAAAAGCGACGACACAAAGGAACTCTCAATGAAAGCACCAATGTCGGTGTCAAAACCGGCGGATCTCGGGTAGGGGGTCCCGAACTGTGCGTCTAGGTCGGATGGTAACAGGAGGCAGGGGACACGATGTTTTACCCAGGTTCGGGCCCTCTCGATGGAGGTAAAACCCTACGTCCTGCTTGATTAATATTGATGATATGGGTAGTACAAGAGTAGATCTACCACGAGATCAGAGAGGCTAAACCCTAGAAGCTAGCCTATGGTATGATTGTTGTTCGTCCTACGGACTAAAACTCCCCGGTTTATATAGACACCGGAGAGGGCTAGGGTTACACAGAGTCGGTTACAATGGTAGGAGATCTATATATCTGTATCGCCAAGCTTGCCTTCCACGCCAATGAAAGTCCCTTCCGGACACGGGACGAAGTCTTCAATCTTGTATCTTCATAGTCTAGGTGTCCGGTCGTAGGTATAGTCCGGCCATCCGGACACCCCCTAATCCAGGACTCCCTCAAAGGGGTTGTCAATCCCTTCACGGTCACTTACGAGACTGAGATCTGATAGATATAATAAGATAAATATTTTTTGGTATTTTTGTTGTATAGATTGGAAAATAAAGGTTGCAAAATAAACGGTAATAGTAGCAAGTTGATAGGAGAATAATATGATGGAAGATAGACCCGGGGGGCATAGGTTTCACTAGTGGCTTCTCTTAAGATAGCAAATTCTACAGTGGGTGAAAAAATTACTGTCGAGCAATTGATAGAAAAGCGCATAGTTATGAGAATATCTAGGCATGATCATGTATATAGGCATCGCGTCCGCGACAAGTAGACTGAAACGATTCTGCATCTACTACTATTACTCCACACATCGACCGCTATCCAGCATGTATCTACTGTATTAAGTTCATAAGAACAAAGTAACGCATTAGGCAAGATGACATGATGTAGAGGGATAAACTAAAGAAATATGATATAAACCCCATCTTTTTATTCTCGATGGCAACAATACAATATGTGCCTTGCTGCCCCTGCTGTCACTAGGAAAGGACACCACAAGATTGAACCCAAAGCTAAGAACTTCTCCCATTGCAAGAACGATCAATCTAGTAGGCCAAACCAAACTGATAATTCACAGAGACTTGGAAAGATATTTAAATCAAGCATAAAAGATTTTAGAGAAGAATCAAATGTTGTTCATGGATAATCTTGATCATAAACCCACAATTCATCGGATCTCGACAAACACACCGCAAAAAGAATTACATCGAATAGATCTCCAAGAGAATCGAGGAGAACTTTGTATCGAGATCCAAAGAGAGAGAAGAATCCATTTAGCTAATAACTATGGACCCGAAGGTCTGTGGTAAACTACTCACACATCACCGGAGAGGATATGGTGTTGATGTAGAAGCCCCCCTTCAACAAAGTGCCGGAGAAGGCCCGAAGATGGGATCTCATGGGTACAGAAGGTTGTGATGGTGGAAATAGGGTTTCGTGGTGCTCCTAGATGCTTTCGGGGTATATGGGTATATATTGGAGGAAGAAGTACGTCGGTGGAGCTGCGAGGGGCCCATGAGGGTGGGGGGTGCGCCTACCCCCCTGGGCGCGCCTCCCTGCCTCGTGGCCTCCTTGCTTCTTTCTTGACGTAAACTCCAAGTCTCCTGGATCACGTTTGTTCAAAAATAACTCTGCCGAAGGTTTCATTCCATTTGGATTCCGTTTGATATTCCTTTTCTGCGAAACACTGAAATTGGCAAAAAAACAGCAATTTGCACTGGGCCTTTGGTTAGTAGGTTAGTCCCAAAAATAATATAAAAAGGTAAATTAAAGCCCATTAAGCATCCAAAATGGATAATATAATAGCATGGAACAATCAAAAATTATAGATACGTTGGAGACGTATCAAGCATCCCCAAGCTTAGTTCCTACTCATCCTCAAGTAGGTAAATGAGGAAAACAGAATTTTTGATGTGGAATGCTACCTAGCATAATTCTCAATGTAATTTTATTTATTGTGGCATGAATGTTCAGATCCGAAAGATTCAAGACATAAAAATACTAGTTCAAGCATACTAGTTTAATATTGACATAAAAATAATAATAGTTCAAGCATACTAGCAAAGCAATCATGTCTTCTCAAAATAACATGGCCAAAGAGAGTTATCCCTACAAAATCATATAGTCTGGCTATGCTCTATCTTCACCACACAAAGTATTTAAATCATGCACAACCCTGATGACAAGCCAAGCAATTGTTTCATACTTTTGATGTTCTCAAACTTTTTCAATCTTCACGCGATATATGAGCGTGAGCCATGGACATAACACTATAGGTGGAATAGAAAGGTGGTTGTGGAGAAGACAAAAAGGAGAAGATAGTCTCACATCAACTAGGCGTATCAACGGGCTATGGAGATGCCCATCAATAGATATCAATGTGAGTGAGTAGGGATTGCCATGCAACGGATGCACTAGAGCTTGCTACCTCTTGAGCACTGCGTTGGATTTCCCTGAAGAGGAAGGGATGATGCAGCAAAGTAGCGTAAGTATTTCCCTCAGTTTTTGAGAACCAAGGTATCAATCCAGTAGGAGGCTACGCTCGAGTCCCTCGTACCTACACAAAAACAATAGCTCAACGCAACCAACGCGCTTAGGGGTTGTCAATCCCTTCACGGTCACTTACGAAAGTGAGATCTGATAGAGATGATAAATAATATTTTTGGTATTTTTGATATAGAGATGCAAAGTAAATAAATTAAAAGCAAACCAATAATAAAATGATGGAGATTGATATGATGAGAAAGAGACCCGGGGGCCATAGGTTTCACTAGTGGCTTCGCTCAAGAGCATAAGTATTCTATGGTGGGTGAACAAATTAATGTTGAGCAATTGACAGAATTGAGCATAGTTATGAGAATATCTAGGTATGATCATGTATATAGGCATCACGTTCGAGACAAGTAGACCGAAACGATTCTGCATCTACTACTATTACTCCACTCATCGACCGCTATCCAGCATGCATCTAGAGTATTAAGTTAAAAACAGAGTAACGCCTTAAGTAAGATGACATGATGTAGATGGATAATTTCATGCAATATGATAAAAACCCCATCTTATTATCCTCAATGGCAACAATACAATATGTGCCTTGCTGCCCCTTCCGTCTCTGGGAAAGGACACCGCAAGATTGAACCCAAAGCTAAGCACTTCTCCCATGGCAAGAACAACCAATATAGTAGGCCAAACCAAACTGATAATTCGAAGAGACTTGCAAAGATAACCAATCATACATAAAAGAATTCAGAGAAGATTCAAATATTATTCATAGATAGACTTGATCATAAACCCACAATTCATCGGTCTCAACGAACACACCGCAAAAAGAAGATTACATCGAATAGATCTCCACAAGAGAGGGGGAGAACATTGTATTGAGATCCAAAAAGAGAGAAGAAGCCATCTAGCTACTAGCTATGGACCAGTAGGTCTGAAGTAAACTACTCACACTTCATCGGAGGGGCTTGGATGATGATGTCGAAGCCCTCCGTGATCGATGCCCCCTCCGGCGGAGCTCCAGAACAGGCCCCAAGATGGAATCTCGTGGATACAGAAAGTTCCGGCGGTGGAATTAGGTTTTGGCTCCGTCCCCGATCGTTTGGGGGTAAGTGGATATATATAGGAGGAAGAAGTACGTCGGTGGAGCTTCGAGGGGCCCACGAGGCAGGGGCGCGCCCTAGGGGGCGCCCCTACCCTCGTGACCACCTCGTGGCTTCCTTGACGGAGGGTCCAAGTCTCCTGGATCTTATATGATGAGAAAATCACGTTTCCGAAGGTTTCATTCCGTTTGGACAACGTTTGATATTCCTTTTCTTCGAAACCCTAAAACAGGAAAAAACATCAATTCTAGGCTGGGCCTCCGGTTAATAGGTTAGTCCCAAAAATAATATAAAAGTGGAAAATAAAGCCCAATAATGTCTAAAACAGTAGATAATATAGCATGGAGCAATCAAAAATTATAGATACGTTGGAGACGTATCAAGCATCCCCAAGCTTAATTCTTGCTCGTCCTCGAGTAGGTAAATGATAAAAACAGAATTTTTGATGCGGAGTGCTACTTGGCATAATTCTAATGTAATTCTTCTTAATTGTGGTATGAATATTCAGACCCGAAAGATTCAAGACAAAAGTTCATATTGACATAAAAATGATAATACTTCAAGCATACTAACTAAGAAATTATGTCCTCTCAAAATAACATGGCCAAAGAAAGTTCATCCCTACAAAATCATATAGTTTAGTCATGTTTCATTTTCGTCACACAAGAATGCTATCATCATGCACAACCCCGATGAGAAGCCAAGCAATTGTTTCATACTTTAGTAATCTGAAACCTATAAACTTTCACCCAATATATGAGCGAGAGCCATGGACATAGCACTATGGGTGGAATAGAATATAATGGAGGGGGGTTATGTGGAGAAGACAAAAAAGGAGAGAGTCTCACATCAACGAGGCTAATTAATGGGCTATGGAGATGCCCACCGATTGATGTTAATGCAAGGAGTAGGGATTGCCATGCAATGGATGCACTAGAGCTATAAATGTATGAAAGCTCAACAAAAGAAACTAGTGGGTGTGCATCCAACTTGCTTGCTCATGAAGACCTAGGGCACTTGAGGAGGCCCATTGTTGGAATATACAAGCCAAGTTCTATAATGAAAAATTCCCACTAGTATATGAAAGTGATAACATGAGAGACTCTCTACTATGAAGATCATGGTGCTACTTTGAAGCACAAGTGTGGTAAAAGGATAGTAACATTGTCCCTTCTCTCTTTTTCTCTCATTTTTTGGGCCTTTTCTTTTTTTATGGCCTTTCTTTTTTTGGGCCTTCTCTTTTTTATGGCCTTTCTTTCTTTATTTATTCCTCACTTGGGACAATGCTCTAATAATGATGACCATCACACTTCTATTTATTTACAACTCAATGATTACAACTCGATAGTAGAACAAAGATGACTCTATATGAATGCCTCCGACGGTGTACCGGGATATGCAATGAACCAAGAATGACATGTATGAAATAATTATGAACGGTGGCTTTGCCACAAATACTATGTCAACTACATGATCATGCTAAGCAATATGACAATGATGACTGTGTCATGATGAATGGAATGATGGAAAGTTGCATGGCAATATATCTCGGAATGGCTATGGAAATGCCATAATAGGTAGGTATGATGGTTGTTTTGAGGAAGATATAAGGAGGTTTATGTGTGAAAGAGCGTATCATATCACGGGTTTGGATGCACCGGCGAAGTTTGCACCGACTCACAATGTGAGAAAGGGCAATGCACGATACCGAAGAGGCTAGCAAGGATGGAAGGGTGAGAGTGTGTATAATCCATGGACTCAACATTAGTCATAGAGAACTCACATACTTATTGCAAAAATCTACAAGCCATCAAAAACCTCGGCACTACGCGCATGCTCCTAGGGGGATAGATTGGTAGGAAAAGACCATCGCTCGTCCCCGGCCGCCACTCATAAGGAAGACAATCAAATAACACCTCATGTTTCAAATTTGTTGCATAACGTTTACCATACGTGCATGCTTCGGGACTTGCAAACCTCAACACAAGTATTTCTCAATTTCACAACTACTCAACTATCATGACTTTGATATTATGACCTCCATATCTCAAAACAATCATCAAGCATCAAACTTTTCTTAGTATTCAACACACTCATAAGAAAGTTTTATTATTAATCTAGCATACCAAGCATATTAGGATTTTAAGCAAATTACCATGCTATTAAGACTGTCAAAATAATCCAAGTGAAGCATGAGAGATCAATAGTTTCTATAAAACAAATCCATCACCGTGCTCTAAAAGATATAAGTGAAGCACTAGAGCAAAACTATAAAGCTAAAAAGATATAAGTGAAGCACATAGAGTATTCTATCAAATTCCAAATCATGTATGGCTCTCTCAAAAGGTGTGTACAGCAAGGATGATTGTGGTAGACTAACAAGAAAAGACTCAAATCATAAAAGACGCTCCAAGCAAAACACATATCATGTGGTGAATAAAAATATAGCTCCAAGTAAAGTTACCGATAGAAGTAGACGAAAAAGGGGATGCCTTCCGGGGCATCCCCAAGCTTTGGCTTTTAGGTGTCCTTAGATTATATTGGGGGTGCCATGGGCATCCGCAAGATTATGCTCTTGCCACTCCTTGTTCCATAATCCATCAAATCTTTACCCAAAACTTGAAAACTTCACAACACAAAACTTAAAGTAGAAAACTCGTGAGCTCCGTTAGCGAAAGAAAACAAAAGACCACTTCAAGGTACGGTAATGAACTCATTATTTATTTATATTGGTGTTAAACCTACTGTATTCCTACTTATCTATGGATTATAAACTATTTTACTAGCCATAGATTCATCAAAATAAGCAAACAACACACGAAAAACAGAATCTGTCAAAAACAGAACAGTCTGTAGTAATCTGTAGCTAGCGCAAGATCTGGAACCCCAAAAATTCTAAAATAAATTTCTGGACGTGAGGAATTTATCTATTAATCATCTGAAAAAATAATTAACTAAATATCACTTTCCAAATAAAAATTACAGCAGTTCTCGTAAGCGCTAAAGTTTCTGTTTTTTACAGCAAGTTCAATCAAGACTTTCCCCAAGTCTTCCCAACGGTTCTACTTGGCACAAACACTAATTAAACACAAAAAACACAACCAAAACAGAGGATAAATAATTTATTTATTACTAAACAGGAGAAAAAAAGCAAGGAATAAAAATAAAATTGGGTTGCCTCCCAACAAGCGCTATCATTTAACGCCCCTAGCTAGGCTTAACAAACAAGAATAGATCTAGGTATTGCCATCTTTAGTTTTCAATTTTTTTGCGGAATCAAGCTCGAATCCGGGAGGTTCTTTAAGTTTCCCTTCATATTCTGAAATTTTTAGATCTAAAGAATCCAACCGCTTATTGCAAAGGGTAATCAACATATTCATGCGGTGAATATTTCCACTAATGTTCTTAAGAGGTTCAAGAGATTTCTGCAAGATTTTAGTAACTTCACAATTTTTTTCAAAAACTTGTGTCTCTTCCTGAGTAGGATGAGGCCCCTTTTGTTGAGGTAGTGTTCCCACTATACCTTCTATAATTTCAAGTGCAATATGGTGATCGATTTCAATAAAATTACCTTTGGCAACGCAATCCAAGAGTTGTCTATGAGACATATTTAATCCAACATAAAAATTGCAAAGCAAAATTCTCAGATTTATTTCAGAGGTACAATTATGATGAGATTCCATTATTCTCAACCAGGCATCTTTTAGGTTTTCTCCTAACCTTTGTTTAAAGTGAAAGATTTCAAACTCAGGGGTCAACGGAGAAGATAAGGGACTAGCCATAATGACAAACGAACAAACTAACACACGAGCAAACAAAAAGCAAACGAGCAAAAGGCAAATGGAGAAAGAGAGGGAGGATAGAGAGGGAGAGGGCGAATAAAACGGCAAGGGTGAAGTGGGGGAGAGGCAAATGGCAAATAATGTAATGCGGCAGATAGGGATTGTGATGGGTACTTGGTATGTTGACTTTTGCGCAGACTCCCCGGCAACGGCGCCAGAAATTTTTCTTGCTACCTCTTGAGCACTGCGTTGGATTTCCCTGAAGAGGAAGGGATGATGCAGCAAATTAGCGTAAGTATTTCCCTCAGTTTTTGAGAACCAAGGTATCAATCCAGTAGGAGGCTACGCTCGAGTCCCTCGTACCTACACAAAAACAATAGCTCAACACAACCAACGCGCTTAGGGGTTGTCAATCCCTTCATGGTCACTTACGAAAGTGAGATCTCATAGAGATGATAAATAATATTTTTGGTATTTTTGATATAGAGATGCAAAGTAAATACATTAAAAGCAAAGCAATAATAAAGTGATGGAGATTGATATGATGAGAAAGAGACCCGGGGGCCATAGGTTTCACTAGTGGCTTCTCTCAAGAGCATAAGTATTCTACGGTGGGTGAACAAATTACTGTTGAGCAATTGACAGAATTGAGCATATTATGAGAATATCTAGGTATGGTCATGTATATAGGCATCACGTTCAAGACAAGTAGACCGAAACGATTCTGCATCTACTACTATTACTCCACTCATCGACCGCTATCCAGCATGCATCTAGAGTATTAAGTTAAAAATAGAGTAACGCCTTAAGCAAGATGACATGATGTAGAGGGATAATTTCGTGCAATATGATAAAAACCCCATCTTGTTATCCTCGATGGCAACAATACAATACGTGCCCTGCTACCCCTTCTGTCACTGGGAAAGGACACCACAAGATTGAACCCAAAGCTAAGCACTTCTCCCATGGCAAGAACAACCAATCTAGTAGGCCAAACCAAACTGATAATTCGAAGAGACTTGCAAAGATAACCAATCATACATAAATTCAGAGAAGATTCAAATATTATTCATAGATAGACTTGATCATAAACCCACAATTCATCGATCTCAACAAACACACCATAAAAAGAAGATTACATCGAATAGATCTCCACAAGAGAGGGGGGAGAACATTGTATTGAGATCCAAAAAGAGAGAAGAAGCCATCTAGCTACTAGCTATGGACCCGTAGGTCTGAAGTAAACTACTCACACTTCATCGGAGGGGCTTGGATGATGATGTAGAAGCCCTCCGTGATCGATGCCCCCTCCGACGGAGCTCCGGAACAGGCCCCAAGATGGGATCTCGTGGATACAGAAAGTTGCGGTGGTGGAATTAGGTTTTTGGCTCCGTCCCCGATCGTTTGGGGGTACGTGGATATATATAGGAGGAAGAAGTACGTCGGTGGAGCTTCGAGGGTCCCACGAGGCAGGGGGCACGCCCTGGGGGGGGGGCCCTACCCTCGTGGCTTCCTTGACGGAGGGTCCAAGTCTCCTGAATCTTATCTGATGAGAAAATCACGTATTCGAAGGTTTCATTCCGTTTGGACTCCGTTTGATATTCCTTTTCTTCGAAACCCTAAAACAGGCAAAAAACAACAATTCTGGGCTGGGCCTCCAGTTAATATATTAGTCCAAAAAATAATATAAAAGTGGAAAATAAAGCCCAATAATTTCTAAAATAATAGCTATTATAGCATGGAGCAATCAAAAATTATAGATACGTTGGAGACGTATAAGAGCTATAAGTGTATGAAAGCTCAACAAAATAACTAAGTGGGTGTGCATCCAACTTGCTTGCTCACGAAGACCTAGGGCATTTTGAGGAAGCCCATCATTGGAATATACAAGCCAAGTTCTATAATGTAAATTTCCCACTAGTATATGAAAGTGACAACATAGGAGACTCTCTATCATGAAGATCAGGGTGCTACTTTGAAGCACAAGTGTGGTAAAAGGATAGTAGAATTGTCCCTTCTCTCTTTTTCTCTCATATATCTTTTTTTCTTTTATTTGGGCCTTTTCTCCCTTTTTTATGGCCTCTTTTTTTTCTTTTTTTCTTCTCGTCTGGAGTCTCATCCCGACTTTTGGGGGAATCATAGTCTGCATCATCCTTTCCTCACTTGGGACAATGCTCTAATAATGATGATCGTCACACTTTTATTTACTTACAACTCGATACTTAGAACAAAATATGACTCTATGTGAATGCCTCTAGCGGTGTACCGGGATGTGTAGTGACTCATGAGTGACATGTATGAAAGAATTATAAAGGGTGGCTTTGCCACAAATACAATGTCAACTACATGATTATGCAAAGCAAAATGACAATGATGAAGCGTGTCATAACAAACGGAACGGTGGTAAGTTGCATGGCAATATATCTCAGAATGGCTATGGAAATTCCATAATAGGTAGGTATGATGGATGTTTTGAGGAAGGTAATTGGTGGGTTTATGGTACCGGCAAAAGTTGCGCGGTACTAGAGAGGCTAGCAATGGTGGAAGGGTGAGAGTGCGTATAATCCATGAACTCAACATTAGTCATAAAGAACTCACATACTTATTGCAAAAATCTATTGGTTATCAAAACAAAGTACTATGCGCATGCTCCTAGGGGGATAGATTGGTAGGAAGAATGCTCCTAGGGGGATAGATTGGTAGGAAGAGACCATCGCTCGTCCCCGACCGCCACTCATAAGGAAGACAATCAATAAATAAATCATGCTCCGACTTCATCACATAACGGTTCACCATACGTGCATGCTATGAGAATCACAAACTTTAACACAAGTATTTATCAAATTCACAACTACTCAACTAGCATGACTCTAATATCACCATATTTATATCTCAAAACAATCATCAAGTATGAAACTTCTCATAGTATTCAATGCACTTTTTATGATAGTTTTTATTATACCCATCTTGGATGCATATCATATTAGGACTAATTTTATAGCCAAAGAAAATTACCATGCTATTTTATAAGACTCTAAAAATAATATAAGTTAAGCATGAGAGATCAATAATTTCTATAAAATAAAACCACCACAGTGCTCTAAAAAGATATAAGTGAAGCACTAGAGCAAAATTTTCTAGCTCAAAAGATATAAGTGAAGCACATAGAGTATTCTAATAAATTCCGATTCATGTGTGTATCTCCCAAAAGGTGAGTACAGCAAGGATGATTGTGGTAAACTAAAAAGAAAAGACTCAAATCATACAGGATGCTCCAAGCAAAACACATATCATGTGGTAAATAAAAATATAGCCTCAAGTAAAGTTACAGATAGACGAAGACGAAAGAGGGGATGCCTTCCGGGGCACCCCCAAGCTTAGGCTTTTGGTTGTCCTTGAATTTTACATTGGGGTACCTTTGGAATCCCCAAGCTTAGGCTCTTGCCACTCCTTATTCCAAAATCCATCAAATCTTTACCCAAAACTTGAAAACTTCACAACACAAATCTCAACAGAAAATCTCACGAGCTCCGTTAGTATAAGAAAACAAACCACCACTTCAAGGTATTGTAATGAACTCATTCTTTATTTATATTGGTGTTAAACCTACTGTATTCCAACTTATCTATGGTTCATACCCCCGATACTAGCCATAGATTCATCAAAATAAGCAAACAACACACGAAAAACAGAATCTGTCAAAAACAGAACAGTCTGTAATAATCTGTATGTTTCGAATACTTCTGTAAGCAAAAAAATTCTGAAATAAATTGGTGGACGTGAGAAATTTGTATATTAATAATCTGAAAAAATAATCAACCTAATTGCACTCTCCAGTAAAAAATGGCAGCAAATCCCATGAGCGCTAAAGTTTCTGTTTTTTACAGCAAGATCACATAAACTTCCCCCAAGTCTTCCCAAAGGTTCTACTTGGCACAAACACTAATTAGAAGCATAAAACCACATCTAAAAACAAGATATATGAATTATTTATTACTAATCATAACCAAAAAGCAAGAAACAAAAAATAAAATTGGGTTGCTTCCCAACAAGCGCTATCGTTTAACGCCCCTAGCTAGGCATAAAAACAAGAATAGCTCTAGGTATTGTAATCTTTGGCATGCAATACATAAGTGGCTCTCATAATAGATTCATAAGGTAATTTAATTTTATTCCTAGGAAAGTGTTCCATGCCTTTCCTTAATGGAAATTGGAATCTAATATTCCCTTCTTTCATATCAATAATTGCACCAATCATTCTAAGGAAAGGTCTACCAAGAATAATAGGACATGTAGGATTGCAATCTATATCAAGAACAATGAAATCTACGGGCACATAATTCCTATTTGCAACAATAAAATACCATTCCCATAGGTTTCTTAATAGTGGAATCCGCAAGATGCAAATTTAAAGAGCAATCATCAAATTCATGGAAACCTAACACATCACACAAAGTTTTAGGAATTATGGAAACACTAGCACCCAAATCACATAAAGCAAAGCATTCATGATCTTTAATTATAATTTTAGTAGTAGGTTCCCACTAATCATAAAGTTTTCTAGGGATAGAAACTTCTAATTCAAGCTTTTCTTCATAAGATTTCATTAAAGCATCAACAGTATGTTTGGTAAAAGCTTTATTTTGACTATAAGCATGAGGAGAATTTAGCACGGATTGCAACAAGGAAATACAATCTATTAAAGAGAAATTGTCATAATTAAATTCCTTGAAATCCAAAATAGTGGGTTCATTGATATGTAAAGTTTTGACCTCTTCAATCCCACTTCTACCCATTTTTGCATCAAGATCTAAAAACTCAGAATCATTGGGATGCCTTTTAGCTAAAGTTGACTCTTCTCTAGTCCCATCATTATCAAGATTCATATTGCAAAACAAAGATTTAATAGGAGACACATCAATCACTTTTAGATCTTCATCCTTACTATCGTGGAGTTCTTCCGGTTTGGCGGCCATCTTATTAACTAAGGTGGCCTGCTTATCCGAAATTTGGGCTATTAAGTTTTCAAGATGAGTGAATTGAGATTTCAAACCATAAAATTCTTTAGACATATCATTGAGCTCTTTATTCATATACCCCATAAAACTTTTTTGTTCTTTCAGTTCATTTCTGAAGAAATTATTATGCTCAAACTGCAAGGACATAAAACTTCTTACGTTGTTTTCAATTTCTTCCAACCTTCTAAGATGAGGATCAACACTTTTTGGTAAAGCCATCGTGGCAAACGATAAATCCAACGCACAAGTAAACAAGAGGCAAGAAAAAAGAGGCGAACGAAAAAGAAGCAAGCGGAAAAGACCGCGAATAAAACGGCAAGGGTGAAGTGGGGGAGAGGAAAACGAGAGGCAAATGGCAAATAATGTAATGCGAGGGATAAGATTTTGTGATGGGTACTTGGTATGTCTTGACTTGATGCAACCTCCCCGGCAACGGCGCCCGAAATCCTTCTTGCTACCTCTTGAGCATGCATTGGTTTTCCCTTGAAGAGGAAAGGGTGATGAAGCACAGTAGCATAAGTATTTCCCTCGGTTTTTGAGAACCAAGGTATCAATCCAGTAGGAGATAACACACAAGTCACCTAGTACCTGCACAAACAAACAAGAACCCTGCAACCAACGCGATAAAGGGGTTGTCAATCCCTTCACGGTCACTTACGAGAGTGAGATCTGATAGATATAATAAGATAAATATTTTTGGTATTTTTGTTGTATAGATTGGAAAATAAAGATTGCAAAATAAACATTAACAGAAATAGTAAGTTGATAGGAAAATAATATGATGGAAGATAGACCCGAGGGCCATAGCTTTCACTAGTGGTTTCTCTCAAGATAGCAAATTCTACGGTGGGTGAACAAATTACTGTCGAGCAATTGATAGAAAAGCGCATAGTTATGAGAATATCTAGGCATGATCTGTTGGGTTCTACGGTAGGGTGCGTCGACTGCAAATTAAAATTTTCCTACGCGCGGAACAACCAAGAACATGCTATGGGAGATGGATCACAATTTGTTACCACTAGACGTGCAATGTCGTGCAGCGGAAAAAGAGTTGGGGCAGCGCGTCCGCGTGGATCGTCTCCTCCTCGTCCGATCTCCCTCATACAGCCGGTAGTTGGTTCCCACGTACAGGTTCGCCGGAGCGGCGCAAGTGCACCGCCTCTAACGATATCCGTGCGTGTAGGAGGAACATCGTGCGGCGGACTGCTAGGTCCGATCACACAACCGGCGGCGAGTGGAGGTGTCTATTTGCAAAGCATGCAAACCCAAGTGACAGCGCCAAAGCGATCAACCGCATGAGTGTGCCGCACCCCACTTTATATAGGTGACCGTCGTGGGATCAACACTTCGGCCTCGCACGGACCCTAAAGCCCATAAGTCTACTTGGCCACAATCCGAATACAGCTCGGATCACATCCGACAAGTGTCCTCGGATCCAACCTTGTAGGTTCCTTCCCTTAAGCGCGCGACCCCTTAGGTTCAAGCCGGCTTGGTCGCAGTTAGGATCACCTCCGGACTACATGGCTGGTAGCGGCCTCTAGCAAAGCGTGCCGACCACCAAGCAGACATTGAAGCTGGTTAGGCGAACCTGTACATCACACTTCCATTCCTTTTGCCACACGATATATGTTGTCGGGCTCAAGGCGAGTCTGTCATCCTTGTGCTAGCCCGACCTCTTTCTCATTCCAGTGATGCCGACCACAAACCAGATTATCTCATAATCCTTATCGCATGGCCATGCTTATCCTGGTCGGATCACACGAGGGGCCCAGAGTATATCTCTCCTGATCGGAGGGGCAAATCCCATCTTGCTCGACCATATCTCGCAGCATGGGTCTGGACAAGCCCGAAACCTACCTTGTAACTACCCAGTCACAGAGCAACGTTTGGTTGGCCCAAAGCAAGTCTATCACCATC
The DNA here is from genome assembly GCF_018294505.1 of Triticum aestivum. Lineage (NCBI taxonomy): Eukaryota > Viridiplantae > Streptophyta > Magnoliopsida > Poales > Poaceae > Triticum > Triticum aestivum. The sequence goes on along the minus strand of NC_057800.1, from coordinate 190,998,214 downwards.
CCGAGTACATGCATCAGCTCAGGTCTTAGGATATAGAATGTATGTTGTACTAGAGACTCACAGATGACATATCGCTGCGTCTCATAGTTGGGTCTATCCAACTCGGACCTTATCTCGGCTCGGATCCGACTACGTCGAATCCGACCAGATCCTTCCAAGTCCATATTATCCGGTTAGCATCCAATGCTCCATGGCTAGTGAGACCAAGCCATCGACCGTGTCATATGCTAGTCTAGTTGGTTGCGCGTCCACACAACCCTTTCAACTAGGGACCTTTTAGGACAGTCATCATACAATGCATAGTCCCACAAACAAGTCACGTACTTGCTGATACACATCATTGATAGTGTCCAAGGACTATCTTAATTCATAAACACATAGGAAATATCATCATACATGATTGCCTCTAGGGCATATCTCCAACATGATCATGTATATAGGCATCACGTCTGTGACAAGTAGACCGAAACGATTCTGCATCTACTACTATTACTCCACACATCGACCGCTATCCAGCATGCATCTAGAGTATTAAGTTCATAAGAACAGAGTAACACATTAGGCAAGATGACATGATGTAGAGGGATAAACTCAAGCAATATGATATAAACCCCATCTTTTTATCCTCGATGGCAACAATACAATACATGCCTTGTTGCCCCTGCTGTAACTGGGAAAGGACACCGCAAGATTGAACCCAAAGCTAAGCACTTCTCCCATTGCAAGAACGATCAATCTAGTAGGCCAAACCAAACTGATAATTTGAACAGACTTGCAAAGATATTTAAATCATGCATAAAAGATTTCAGAGAAGAATCAAATGTTGTTCATAGATAATCTTGATCATAAACCCACATTTCATCGGATCTCGACAAACAATCCGCAAAAAGAATTACATCGAATAGATCTCCAAGAGAATCGAGGAGAACTTTGTATTGAGATCCAAAGAGAGAGAAGAAGCCATCTAGCTAATAACTATGGACCTGAAGGTCTATGGTAAACTACTCCAACATCATTGGAGAGGCTATGGTGTTGATGTAGAAGCCCTCCGTGATCGATTCCCCCTCCGGCAGAGCGCCGGAAAAGGCCCCAAGATGGGATCTCATGGGTACAGAAGGTTGTGGCAGTGGAGATAGGGTTTCGTGGTGCTCCTGGATATTTTCGGGGTATATGGGTATATATAGGAGGAAGAAGTACGTCTGTGGAGTTGTGAGGGGCCCACGAGGGTGGTTGGCGCGCGTGCCTTCCTCGTGGCCTCCTTGCTTCTTTCTTGATGTAAACTCCAAGTCTCCTGGATCACGTTTGTTCCAAAAATAACTCTCCCGACGGTTTCATTCTGTTTGGATTCCGTTTGATATTCCTTTTCTGCGGAACACTGAAATAGGCAAAAAAACAGCAATTTGCACTGGGCCTTTGGTTAGTAGGTTAGTCCCAAAAATAATATAAAAAGGTAAATTAAAGCCCATTAAACATCCAAAACATATAATATAATAGCATGGAACAATAAAAAATTATAGATACGTTGGAGACGTGTCATTAACACCCATAGTTCACATCACCATGTGACCAACACCGAAAGGGTTTAGTAGAGTCAATAATGTAGTTCACGTTGCTATGTGATTAACACCCAAAGAGTACTAAGGTGTGATCATGTTTTGCTTGTGAGAGAAGTTTAGTCAATGGGTCTGCCACATTCGGATCTGTATGTATTTTGCAAATTTCTATGTCTACAATGCTCTGCATGGAGCTATGTCGGTGTCAAAACCGGCAGATATCGGATAGGGGGTCCCGAACTGTGTGTCTAAGGATCAAAGGTAACAGGAGATAGTGACATGGTGTTTACCCAGGTTCGGGCCCTCTTGATGGAGGTAATACCCTACGTCCTGCTTGATTGACTTTGATGAGTATCGGGGTTACAAGAGTTGATCTACCACGAGATCGTAATGGCTAAACCCTAGATGTCTAGCATGTATGATTATGATTGCCTCTATGAACTAAACCCTCCGGTTTATATAGACACCGGAGGAGGCTAGGGTTGTACAAAGTCGGTTTACAGAGAAAGGAATCTTCATATCTGAATGCCAAGCTTGCCACCATCCGGATACGGGGGAAAGTCTTCTTGTATCTTTGTGGCCCATTAGTTAGGCCCATGTTGCATAGCCCGAACTCCCGAGGACCCCCTTATCCAGGACTCTCTTAGTAGCCCCTGCACCAGGCTTCAATGATGATGTGTCCGGCGCGTAGATTGTCTTTGGCATTGCAAGGCGGGTTCCTCCTCTGAATACTTTAAAGTAGTTGATCAACAAGAACTATGTACAGATCTATTTAACAGGTTAACCCTCCAACCACAAAAGCATAATACTTAAAGTAAGATATATCCATCGACAACTTTTTCCAGCGAAACGTCACACTTAGCTCTGCTATCATTTCAAACCGTTTTTGGGCCTCCCGCCCCGCGTTTTAACACGCAACTCCTATCGACACGTCTTGTCAAAGCGGAGATCGTGTCCCCTTATTACGGGATTCTCATCAATACGAGTTTTGGTAATCTAACCGTGGTGTTCGCATGACCCCTTGGGAACAGGCGAGTTTTAAGGCTCAAGGGAGGGGGACGCTTGATATTCGCAATCCATATAAGTGGATAGAACCCAAATCTTCCGTTCCATGCCTCATTCTCTCTCTCTCTGCCTCCCCATCCTCGAGCTCCAGCGCCCAAGTTCCAAGATTTTCTCCCCTCCGCAACTCCTTCGACCATGGCCGACTCTCAGGGCAAGTGGATGTCTTACTCCGTCACAGAGGAGAACATCATGGAGCTGCGGGAGGCGCGGTATCTAACCGCGGAAATCAAGCACAGGCTTCCCGATCCGGCGCAGGTCATCCCCACTCCAGAGCCCGGCGAGAGGGTGGTGTTCATCCCCCACTTCCTTTGTGGACTCAGATTCGCCCTCCACCCTTTGTGAGGGGTCTCATGTTCTACTACGGGCTAGATTTTCACGATCTGGCCCCAAATTCGTTCCTCCACATCTCGGCATTCATCGTCGTGTGTGAGGCCTTCCTCCGCCTCCCTCCACACTTCGGCTTATGGCTCAAGATTTTCAACATGAAGCCGAAGGTGGTCGATGGGAAACACGCGGACTGTGGTGGCGCCATGGTGAGCAAGCTCCCCAAAGTTAACTGGCCAAAGGGAGTCTTTGTGGACACCATCAGGATATGGCAACAGGAATGGTTCTATATCACAGAACCCCGCAGCCCTAACTGGGTAGCCGCTCCAGCCTTTAGATCCGGACCCCCGCTAAGGCTCACATCCTGGATCGACAAGGGTCCGGACTGGGGGTCGGTCAATGAGGTGGTGTTGCTACAAAAACGCGTCCAAGGCATGATGGCGAAGGATATTACCCTCGCTGATGGATCCAAGTGATGTTGATCAGCTGAGTACTTCCCTGCCAGCGGTGGCCCCTCAAGATGTGGGAGTTCAATTCAGAAGGGCCGTGGATCCTACAACGGTTCTACGACACAATGCATAAGGGGATCTGGAAGCTGCTTTTTAAGAAGCAGAAGTCGTGGCCAAAGTCATCGGACGACACCGGCCTTAACTGCAATCATCCAGCCTCTGAGGTAAATTCTAAAACCTTCGAACACCAATTGGTGTGTCCATCCGAAGGAGAAGTATTGAGTAGTACATCTCCAAACAGGTCTGGACCAAGAAGGCGGAGCAGATCCGGTGTCCGGCTCCGCTCCCTGAAAACCCAGCCGATCCTCTACTAATGAGGATGCTGGTCCCGACGCCATATTAGGCACCGGTAAAGAAGGACAAGAATAATAATAATAATAATAATAATAATAATAATAATAATAATAATAATAATAATAATAAGAAGAAGAAGAAGAAGAAGAAGAAGAAGAAGAAAGAGGAGGGCGCTTCGGATGCAATGTCCGGAGAAGCTGATGCCCAGTCCTCTCACGAGGGCAACGACGAGGAGGAGGAGGAGGAGGAAGAAGAAGATCCTCCCTGCAAGGGCAAGAAGAGGGTGGCCTCCGAAGACCTGGAGACCGAAGCATCCAAGAGGGACAATATTACCCTCTCCGATGACTCGGAATCAGACGCCGAGGCCATCCCGAAGCACCGTCGCCGGACCAAGCCCCAAGCCGAGTCATAAGTAGTCCAAGAGTTTTCCACATACATCCAATCTCTATGGACTGTGATGATAACTCTAAGTTCTATTTTTTAGTCCGGCTGAGGGAGTCCTGGACTAAGGGGTCCTCAGGCGTCCGACCTGTTAGCCATGGGCCGGACTAATTGGCTGTGAAGATACGAAGACCGAACACTACACCCGTGTCCGGACAGGACTCTCCTTGGCGTGGAAGGCAAGCTTGGTGACCAAATATGTAGATTCCTTTCTTTGTAACCGACCTTGTGTAACCCTAGATCCTCCCGGTGTCTATATAAACCGGAGGACTTAGTCCGGAGGACATACACATTACCATAACCATACAAGCTAGGCCTCTAGGGTTTAGCCATTACGATCTCGTGGTAGATCAACTCTTGTAATACTCATATTCATCAAGATCAATCAAGCAGGACGTAGGGTATTACCTCCATAGAGAGGGCCCGAACCTGGGTAAAACATTGTGTCCCCTGTCTCCTGTTACCATCGACCTTAGATGCACAGTTCGGGACCCCCTACCCGAGATCCGCCGGTTTTGACACCGACATCGGTGCTTTCATTGAGAGTTTCACTATGCTATCACCAGATGGTTTGATGGACCTTTCAATTGTCAATAATGACGCTGTCCAAGGAAAAACTTTCTTGCCCGGACAAATCTTTGTGTTCGGCGGCTTCGCACTACGGGCCAATTCGTTTGGCCATATGGAGCAGATCGAAAGCTACGCCCCTGTCCATCATGTCAGATTTGGGAGCTTGAACTACGTTGCGGACATCTGTGGAGACTTTATCTTCACTGAATTCAAGACAGCGACTACCACTCCTGGCCACCCCAAGAGACATGACCTAAATCTGTCATTGGACTGCATCCAGGAGACAGCTCCCGTAACCGCTCTGGCCTTAGATCCGAAGCAGACTGCGCCATCCAAGGACGGGAAGCTCAACCCCGCCACGGAGGCCACGGATTCCCCGATGTTGGAGCCGCACATAGACTTGATCTCATACGATACCTGCGCCACCGGAACTCCGGACTTGTCTCCGGCCGTAAGTTCCGAACCATGTGAGCCCGCGGACGCCGAACTTGATCATTTATCGATCTTCGAATTCAGCGCCGCAGACATCTTCCAGCACTCGCCTTTGGGCAACAAGCTAAACTCATTAAAAAACCTGTCCTTGACGGAGGACTCACAGCTGAACTCTATCCGGTCCGAACTAGGGGCTGAGGGTGGAGAATTTTGCTTCCCACCCACCACCCACTTCATAGCTACAATCGAGGATTTGGCCGACACACTTGATTACGACTCCGAGGACATCAACAGTATGGACGACGATGCCGGAGAAGAAGAGGCCCAGAACCCGCCGTTCACCGGACGCTGGACGACCACTTCCTCGTATGATGTATACATGGTGGATGCACCAAAGGAGAACAGCGGCGATGACAAGGAAGATCCAGCTGAGGATAAACCTTCTGAAATACAATCCAAGCGCCGGCATCAGTAGCGCCGCTCTAAGTCACGCCACAGTAAAGACAGCAACACCGGCACAGGAGAAGATAACACTCTAGAAGGTGCCGAAGACAACGAAGACCCCGTTGAAATAGCTAATGAACAAGATGAACGGGAAGATGGGCAGGTTAGCCCTGGTAAACAGGCCACGCACGAAGACTCAGAGGACGAAAGTTATCTTCCGTGCTCCGACGATGAGGTGAGCCTCGGCACCGACGATTTCATCGTGCCCGAGGAACCTCTTGAGCAGGAGCGCTTCAAGCGTCAGCTAATAGCCACTGCAAGGAGCCTGAAAAAGAAGCAGCAACAACTTCAAGCTGACCAAGATCTGCTCAATGATAAATGGACCGATGTCCTAGCAGCCGAAGAATACGGCCTCAAGCGCCCAACCAAAAGCTACCCAAAGCGCAAATTGCTACCTCAGTTTGACAAGGAGGCGCCGAAATACATACCACCATGTACAATGTGGCTGACCGACCACCACGTGGTCGGGACAAAACGGCAACTCACGCCAAACATCAGCCCTTCCTGCCTCACGCCGAACATATGACTGCTACCTCTTGAGCACTTGCGTTAGTTTTCCCTTAAAGAGGAAAGGGTGGTCAGCAAAGTAGCGTAAGTATTTCCCTCAGTTTTTGAGAACCAAGGTATCAATCCAGTAGGAGGCTACGCGCGTGTCCCTCGCACGTACACAAAACAAATAAATCCTCGCAACCAATGCGATAAGGGGTTGTCAATCCCTACACGGTCACTTACGAGAGTGAGATCTGATAGATATGATAAGATACTATTTTTGGTATTTTTATGATAAAGATGCAAAGTAAAATAAAAGGCAATGAAAGCAACTAAGTATTGGAAGATTAATATGATGAAGATAGACCCGGGGGGCATAGGTTTCACTAGTGGCTTCTCTCGAGAGCATAAGTATTTTACAGTGGGTGAACAAATTACTGTTGAGCAATTGACAAAATTGAGCATAGTTATGAAAATATCTAGGTATGATCATGTATATAGGCATCACGTCCGAGACAAGTAGACCGACTCCTGCCTGCATCTACTACTATTACTCCACACATTGACCGCTATCCAGCATGCATCTAGAGTATTAAGTTCACAAGAACAGAGTAACGCCTTAAGCAAGATGACATGATGTAGAGGGATAAACTCATGCAATATGATGAAAACCCCATCTTGTTATCCTCAATGGCAACAATACAATATGTGCCTTGCTGCCCCTACTGTCACTGGGAAAGGACACCGCAAGATTGAACCCAAAGCTAAGCACTTCTACCATTGCAAGAAAGATCAATCTAGTAGGCTAAACCAAACTGATAATTCGAAGAGACCTGCAGAGATAATCGATCATACGTAAAAGAATTCAGAGAAGATTCAAATATTGTTCGTAGATAAACTTGATCATAAACCCACAATTCATCGGTCTCAACAAACACATCGCAAAAGAAGATTACATTGAATAGATCTCCACAAGAGAGGGGGAGAACTTCTTATTGAGATCCAAAAAGAGAGAAGAAGCCATGTAGCTAATAACTATGGACATGAAGGTCTGGGGTGAACTACTCACACTTCATAGGAGAGGCTATGGTGTTGATGTAGAAGCCCTCTGTGATCGAGGCCCCCTCCGGTGGAGCTTCGGAACAGGTCCCAAGATGGGATCTCGTGGATACAAGAAGTTACGGCGGTGGAATAAGGGTTTTGGCTCCGTATCTGATCGTTTGGGGGTACGTAGGTATATATAGGAGGAAGAAGTACGTCGGTGGAGCAACAGGGGGCCCACGAGGGCGGAGGGCGCGCCTGGGGGGGTGGGGGGGTAGGCGTGCCCCCTACCTCGTGGCCTCCCTGTTGGTTGCTTGACGTAGGGTCCAAGTCTCCTGGGTCTTGTTTGTTCCAAAAATCATGTTCCCGAAGGTTTCATTCCGTTTGGACTTCGTTTGGTATTCCTTTTCTTCGAAACCCTAAAATAGGCAAAAAAAACAACAATTCTGGGTTGGGCCTCCGGTGAATAGGTTAGTCCCAACAATAATATAAAAGTGTATAATAAAGCCCAATAATGTCCAAAACAGTAGATAATATAGCATGGAGCAATAAAAAATTATAGATACGTTGGAGACGTATCAAGCATCCCCAAGCTTAATTCCCGCTCGTCCTCGAGTAGGTAAATGATAAAAACAGAATTTTTGATGTGGAATGCTACTTGGCATAATTTCAATGTAATTCTTCTTAATTGTGGTATGAATATTCAGATCCGAAAGATTAAAGACAAAAGTTCAATATTGACATAAAAATAATAATACTTCAAGCATACTAACTAAACAATTATGTCTTTTCAAAATAACATGGCCAAAGAAAGTTATCCCTACAAAATCATATAGTCTGGCTATGCTCTATCTTCACCACACAAAGTATTTAAATCATGCACAACCCCGATGACAAGCCAATAAATTGTTTCATACTTTTAACATTCTCAAAACTTTTTCATTCTTCACGCAATACATGGGCGTGAGCCATGGACATAGCACTTTAGGTGCAATAGAATGGTGGTTGTGGAGAAGACAAAAAGGAGAAGATAGTCTCACATCAAGTAGGCGTATCAACGGGCTATGGAGATGCCCATCAATAGATATCAATGTGAGTGAGTAGGGATTGCCATGCAACGGATGCACTAGAGCTATAAGTATATGAAAGCTCAAAAAGAAACTAAGTGGGTGTGCATCCAACTTGCTTGCTCACAAAGACCTAGGGCATTTTGAGGAAGCCCATCATTGGAATATGCAAGCCAAGTTCTATAATGAAAAATTCCCACTAGTATATGAAAGTGATAACAAAGGAGACTCTCTATCATGAAGATCATGGTGCTACTTCGAATCACAAGTGTGGTAAAACGATAGTAGCATTGTCCCTTCTCTCTTTTTCTATCATTTTTTATTTGGGCCTTTTCTCCTTTTTTATGGCCTCTTTTTTATTTTTATTTTTCTGGAGTCTCATCCCGAATTGTGGGGGAATCATAGTTTCCATCATCCTTTCCTCACTGGGACGATGCTCTAATAATGATGATCATCACACTTTTATTTTCTTACAACTCAAGAATTACAACTCGATACTTAGAACAAGATATGACTCTATATGAATGCCTCCGGCGGTGTACCAGGTTATGCAATGACTCATGAGTGACATTTATGAAAGAATTATGAACGGTGGCTTTGCCACAAATACAATGTCAACGACATGATCATGCAAAGCAATATGACAAGGATGGAGCGTGTCACAGTAAACGGAACGGTGGAAAGTTGCATGGCAATATATCTCGGAATGGCTATGGAAATGCCATGATAGGTAGGTATGGTGGCTGTTTTGAGGAAGGTATATGGCGAAAGGTGCGCGTTATTAGAGAGGCTAGCAATGGTGGAAGGGTGAGAGTGCGTATGATCCATGGACTCAACATTAGTCATAAAGAAATCATATACTTATTGCAAAAATCTACAAGTTATCAAAGTAAAGTATTATGCTCATGCTCCTAGGGGATAGATTGGTAGGAAAAGGCCATCGCTTGTCCCCGACCGCCACTCATAAGGAAGACAATCAATAAATAAATCATGCTCCGACTTCATCACATAACGGTTCACCATACATGCATGCTACAGGAATCACAAACTTTAACACAAGTATTTCTCAAATTAACAACTACTCAACTTAGCATGACTCTAATATCACCATCTCCATATCTCAAAACAATTATCAAGTATCAAACTTCACATAGTATTCAACACACTCATAAGATAATTTTATTATTAATCTTGTATACCTAGCATATTAGGATTATTTAAGAAAATTACCATGCTATTTAAGATTCTCAAAATAATCTAGAGATCAATAGTTTCTATAAAACAAATCTACCACCGTGCTCTAAAAGATATAAGTGAAGCACTAGAGCAAAACTATATAACTCAAAAGATATAAGTGAAGCACATAGAGTATTCTAATAATTTCCGAATCATGCGTGTCTCTCTCAAAAAGTGTGTACAGAAAAGATTATTGTGGTAAACTAAAAAGCAAAGACTCAAATCATACAAGACGCTCCAAGCAAAACATATATCATGTGGTGAATAAAAATATAGCTCCAAGTAAAGTAACCGATAGAAGTAGACGAAAGAGGGGATGCCTTTCGGGGCATCCCCAAGCTTTGGCTTTTAGGTGTCCTTAGATTATCTTGGGGGTGCCATGGGCATCCCCAAGCTTAGGCTCTCGCCACTCCTTGTTCCATAATCCATCAAATCTTTACCCAAAACTTGAAAACTTCACAACACAAAACTTAAAGTTAAAAATCTCGTGAGCTCTGTTAGAAAAAGAAAACAAAAGACCACTTCAAGGTACTGTAGTGAACTCATTCTTTATTTTTATTGGTGTTAAACCTACTGTATTCCAACTTCTCTATGGTTTATAAACTATTTTACTAGCCATAGATTCATCAAAATAAGCAAACAACACACGAAAAACAGAATCTGTCAAAAAGAGAACAGTCTGTAGTAATCTGTAGCTAGCGCAATATCTGGAACCCCAAAAATTCTAAAATAAATTTCTAGAAGTGAGTAATTTATCTATTAATCATCTGCAAAAAGAATTAACTAAATAGCACTTTCCAAATAAAAATTGCAGCAGTTATCGTGAGCGCTAAAGTTTCTGTTTTTTACAGCAATATTAACAAGACTTTCCCCAAGTCTTCCGGTTCTACTTGGCACAAACACTAATAAAACACAAAAAACACAACCAAAACAGAGGCTAGATAAATTACTTATTACTAAACAGGAGCAAAAAGCATGGAATAAAAATAAAATTGGTTTGCCTCCCAACAAGCGCTATCGTTTAACGCCCCTAGCTAGGCATAAAAAGCAAGGATAGATCTAGGTATTGCCATATTTGGTAGGCAATCCATAAGTGGCTCTCATAATAGATTCATAAAGTAATTTAATTTTATTTCTAGGAAAGTGTTCCATGCCTTTCCTTACCAGAAATTAGAATCTAATATTTCCTTCCTTCATATCAATAATTGCACCAATCGTTCTAAGGAAAGGTCTACCAAGAATAATAGGACATGAAAGATTGCAATCTATATCAAGAACGATAAAATCTACGGGCACATAATTCCTATTTGCAACAATAATAACATCATTAATTCTTCCCATAGGTTTCTTAATAGTGGAATCCGCAAGGTGCAAGTTTAAAGAGCAATCATCAAAATCACGGAAACCTAACAAATCACACAAAGTCTTTGGAATCGTGGAAACACTAGCACCCAAATCACACAAAGAATAGCATTCATGATCTTTAATTTTAATTTTAATATTTGGTTCCCACTCATCATAAAATTTTCTAGGGATAGAAACTTCCAACTCAAGTTTTTCTTCATAAGATTGCATCGAAGCATCAACGATATGTTTGGTAAAAGCTTTATTTTGACTATAAGCATGAGGAGAATTTAGCACGGATTGTAACAAGGAAATACAATCTATCAAAGGGCAATTATCATAATTAAATTCCTTGAAATCCAAAATAGTAGGTTCATTAACATCTAGGGTTTTCATCTCTTCAATCCCACTTTTATGAAATTTAGCATCAAGATCTAAAAGCTCCGAATTTTTGGAACGCCTTCTAGGTAAAGGTGGATCATATTCAGTCCCATCATTATCAAGATTCATATTGCAAAACAAAGATTTAATAGGGGACACATCAATAACTTTTAGATCTTCATCTTTATTATCATGGTAACTAGAAGAACACGCTCTTATAAAGGAATCTTTCTTAGCACGTATTCTAGCGGTTCTTTCTTTGCACTCATCAATGGAAATTCTCATGGCTTTGAGAGACTCATTGATATCATTCTTAGGTGGAATAGATCTAAGTTTCAAAGAATCAACATCAAGAGAAATTCTATCAACGTTCCTAGCCAACTCATCAATCTTAAGCAATTTTTCTTCAATCAAAGCATTGAAATTCTTTTGTGAAGTAATAAATTCCTTAATATTAGATTCAAAATCAGAGGACATCTTATTATAATTTCCATAAGAATTGTTGTAGGAATTACCATAATTATTAGAGGAATTACTAGGATAAGGCCTAGGATTAAAGTTTCATCTATACGCGTTGTTACCAAAATTGTTCCTACCAACAAAATTCACATCCATAGATTCATTATTATTCTCAATCAAAGTAGACAAAGGAATATCATTAGGATCAGAAGAAACACTTTTATTAGCAAATAATTTCATAAGTTCATCCATCTTTCCACTCAAAACATTAATTTCTTCTATCGCATGCACTTCCTTATTAGTAGATCTTTCAGTATGCCATTGAGAATAACTAACCATAATATTATCTAGGAGTTTAGTAGCTTCTCCTAAAGTGATTTCCATAAAAGTGCCTCCCGCGGCTGAATCTAAAAGATTTCTAGAAGCAAAATTCAATCCAGCATAAAAAAATTGTATAATCATCCACAAATTCAAACCATGAGTAATTACGTATCATTAATTTCATCCTCTCCCAAGCTTGTGCAACATGTTCATGATCAAGTTGCTTAAAATTCATAATATCGTTTCTAAGAGAGATGATCTTAGCGGGAGGAAAATACTTAGAGATAAAAGCATCTTTGCACTTATTCCAAGAATCAATACTATTTTTAGGCAAAGACGAAAACCAAGCTTTAGCACGATCTCTAAGAGAAAAAGGAAATAGCTTCAATTTAACAATATCATTATCAAAATCTTTCTTCTTTTGCATATCACACAAAACAACGAAGCTATTTAGATGGGTAGCGGCATCTTCACTAGGAAGGCCGGAAAACGGATCATTCATGACAAGATTCAGCAAGGCAGCATTAATTTCACAAGATTCAGCATCGGTAAGAGGAGCAATCGGAGTGATAATAAAATCATTGTTGTTGGTATTGGTAAAGTCACACAATTTAGTGTTATCTTGAGCCATCGTGACAAGCAAGCAATCCAACACACAAGCAAACGAGCAAAAAGAGGCAAATAGAGAAAGAGAGGGATGATAGAGAGAGAGGGTGAATAAAACGGCAAGGGTGAAGTGGGGGAGAGGAAAACGAGAGGCAAATGGAAAATAATGTAATGCGGGAGATAAGGGTTTGTGATGGGTACTTGGTATGTTGACTTTTGCGGAGACCTCCCCGGCAACGGTGCCAGAAATGGCTCGTTGTCGGGAGTCAAATCTTGACTTGCGCGAACCTCCCTGGCAACGGCGCCAGAAATCCTTCTTGCTACCTCTTGAACACTTGTGTTGGTTTTCCCTTGAAGAGGAAAGGGTGGTGCAGCAAAGTAGCATAAGTATTTCCCTCAGTTTTTGAGAACCAAGGTATCAATCCAGTAGGAGGCTACGCGCGAGTCCCTCGCACCTACACAAAACAAATAAAACCTCGCAACCAACGCGATAAGGGGTTGTCAATAACTACACGGTCACTTATGAGAGTGAGATCTGATAGATATGATAAGATAATATTTTTGGTATTTTTATGATAAAGATGCAAAGTAAAATAAAAGGCAATGAAAAAAACTAAGTATTGGAAGATTAATATGATGAAGATAGACCCGGGGGCCATAGGTTTCACTAGTGTCTTCTCTTGAGAGCATAAGTATTTTACGGTGGGTGAACAAATTACTGTTGAGCAATTGACAGAATTGAGCATAGTTATGAGAATATCTAGGTATGATCATGTATATAGGCATCACGTCCGAGACAAGTAGACCGACTCCTGCCTGCATCTACTACTATTACTCCACACATCGACCGCTATCCAGCATCCATCTAGAGTATTAAGTTCACAAGAACATAGTAATGCCTTAATCAAGATGACATGATGTAGAGGGATAAACTCATGCAATATGATGAAAACCCCATCTTGTTATCCTCGATGGCAACAATACAATATGTGCCTTGCTGCCCCTACTGTCACTGGGAAAGGACACCGCAAGATTGAACCCAAAGCTAAGCACTTCTCCCATTACAAGAAAGATCAATCTAGTAGGAAAAACCAAACTGATAATTCGAAGAGACTTGCGAAGATAACCGATCATACGTAAAAGAATTCAGAGAAGATTCAAATATTGTTCATAGATAAACTTGATCATAAACCCACAATTCATTGGTCTCAACAAACACACAGCAAAATAAGATTACATCGAATAGAGCTCCACAAGAGAGGGGGAGAACTTTGTATTGAGATCCAAAAAGAGAGAAGAAGCCATGTAGCTAATAACTATGGACCCGAAGGTCTGGGGTAAACTACTCACACTTCATCAGAGAGGCTATGGTGTTGATGTAGAAGCTCTCCGTGATCGATGCCCCCTGCGGCGGAGCTCCAAAACAGGCCCCAAGATGGGATCTCGTGGATACATGAAGTTACATGGTGGAATTAGGGTTTTGGATCCGTATCAGATCGTTTGGGGGTACGTAGGTATATATAGGAGGAAGAAGTACGTCGGTGGAGCAACAGGGGGCCCACGAGGATGGAGGGCGCGCCTGATGGGGGGGGGGGGGGTAGGCGCGCCCCCTACCTCGTAGCCTCCCTGTTGGTTGCTTGACGTAGGGTCCAAGTCTCCTAGGTCTTATTTGTTCCAAAAATCACGTTCCCGAAGGTTTCATTCTGTTTGGACTCTGTTTGGTATTCCTTTTCTTCGAAACCCTAAAATAGGCAAAAAAACAGCAATTCTGGGCTGGGCCTCCGATTAATAGGTTAGTCCCAAAAATAATATAGAAGTGTATAATAAAGCCCAATAATGTCCAAAACAGTAGATAATATAGCATGGAGCAATCAAAAATTATAGATACGTTGGAGACGTATCAATGACCTCCGGCAAAACCTGAACAATAAAGTAGGACATACCAGGTCAATCTACTGATCGCGAGGACGTGCCTCGACACGCGATGACGACCACCTATTCGGACGTGACAAACTTAGTCATGCGCGGGCTGGAAACCATAGACGGACTCCATCAGAGCTACATCGCGATACGACCCAATGTAGAGGCGCTGCACACCCTCATTGCTTCACTGATGAGGTCATGGATCATGAATTTGCAGAAGGGTTCAAATCCGTGAATATAGAATCATACGATGGAACCACGAACCCCGCGGTGTGGATCGAAGAATTCATTCTCCACATTCATATGGCCCGTGGCGATGACCTCCACGCCATCAAATACCTCCTTTTAAAAATCAAGGGGCCAGCTCGGCATTGGCTCAACAGCCTTCCTGAAAATTCTATTGGCAGCTGGGAGGACTTGGAAGAGGCCTTCCTCGATAACTTCTAAGGTACATATGTTCGACCTCCGGACATTGATGACTTAAGCCATATAGTTCAACAGCCTGGAGAGTCCGCCAGGAAATTCTGGACTAGGTTCTTAACTAAAAAGAACCAAATCATCGATTGTTTGGATGCCGAAGCCCTAGCAGCCTTCAAACACAGCATCCACGACGAATGGCTCGCTCGCCACCTCAGCCAAGAAAAGCCAAAATCCATGGCGACCCTCATGGCACTCATGACCCGCTTTTGCGCAGGCGAGGACAGTTGGTTGGCCCGTAGCAAAAACAATGCAAGCGACGCTGGCACCCCTGAAGTTAAAAATAACAAAGACAAGTCTCGACGCAACAGATACAAGTGTTGAAACAACAGTGACAACACCGAGGATACTGCGGTTAATGCCGGATTTAGTGGCTCTAAGTCCGGTCAACGGAAGAAGCCGTTCCAAAAGAACAATTCAGGCCCATCCAGCTTGGACCGCATACTCGATCGTCCGTGCCAGATTCATGGCACCCCGGACAAACCGCCTAATCATACAAATAGAAATTGCTGGGTTTTTAAACAAGCCGGCAAATTAAATGCCAAGAACAGGGAAAAGGGATCGCAAAGCGAGCACGATGACGAAGAGCCTCAGCAACCGAACACAGGGGGACAGAAGAAGTTTCCCCCTCAGGTCAAAATGGTGAACATGATATACGCTACCCACATCCCCAAGAGGGAGCGCAAGCTTGCGCTCTGGGACGTCTACGCGATAGAGCCAGTCGCCCCAAAATTTAATCCATTGTCGTCATGCCCGATCACTTTTGATCGCTGGGATCATCCGACCAGTATCCGTCACAGTGGCTCAGCCGCACTGGTCCTAGACCCAATAATTGATGGGTTCCACCTGACTCGCGTCCTTATGGATGGAGGTAGCGGCCTCAATCTACTCTATCAGGATACAACGCGAAAAATGGGCATTAACCCATCACGGATCAAGCCCACCAGGACTACCTTCAAAGGAGTATACCAGGTGTAGAGGCCCGCTATATGGGCTCAATCACACTAGAGGTTGTCTTCGGATCTCCGGACAACTTCTGAAGCGAGGAGTTAATCTTTGATATCGTCCCCTTCCGCAGCGGCTATCACGCACTGCTCGGACGAACTGCGTTTGCTCGATTCAACGCAGTACCACACTATACTTATCTCAAGCTCAAGATGCCCGGTCCACGGGCGTCATAACGGTCAATGGAAATACGGAACGCTCCCTCCGTACAGAAGAGCACACAGCTGCCTTAGCAGCACAAGTACTGAGCGGCCTTCTCCAGCAAAACCTTAATTCGGCTGCCGAGCCCACGGACACTGTTAAGAGGGTTCGAACTACTCCGCAACAGGAGAGCTCGGCTCGTCAGGATCTTGACTAGCAATCCGGCCTACGTCTCAGTCCCGATCAAGTGGTGGCATTCGTGCCGCACGTACATAACTACACACTCAAAATCCCATGGGCATCGACGGAGGCATAGCTAGCTTGTGGTCCATAGTATGGCTCAACCGACATCGGATACACACATACTTTCACTTTTACTTGTTACCTTTTCAAGTCTCAATCCAACAGGCCCCATCTGGTGGTCTGGTCATCGGTCCCCTTGAAGGATAAACACACCAAGACGGCGAGAAACGCAAACATATGGGGGACTTTTTAGGTGATTCTGTTAACGATAACTCTACCTATTTTTCAGGACCCACATGCAGCTCTCCCATGGTTTCAGCATGTCAAATAGCCTGTTGCTTATCGCACTACCTGTATTAATGCGCCTTGACGTACTAATTAAATTAAAATGAGAACAGTTTGCGTATGCAGCTTTAGGACCCCAGCTTTTTACCTTTTACCTTTTCTGTTTTCTTTCTCTTTTTTCTCTCAGCTTCCCTGTGGATAACCCTATCAGGTAGCACCCGTAACACTTCGGTACGTGGATGTTTTCCAGGGGCTTCATAGCACCCCACATTGCGGCAACAAAAGTCCGAACACTTTTTATAAGTATAGTTCGGCACCCCAAATTTAGCATTATATGTATTGGCTCTGAATCATGTCTTTGGTCAATAGTTGGGTTGCCCGGCTCCTGTGAATCAGCTAAGGTAGTAAAGGGAGAATTACTGCGATTGTGCCTTGGTTATCTAAAGGAGCACCTCAGTAGAGAAAGCCGAAAATGACTGTCATGATGCAGCGAGAGCCGGTCAACTGTTCAGAGGTTACAAATCGTTGGAGATTTCTTCCGCATTACGCGAAGGATTGGTACTTCCCGATTAGACGCTTATAGCACTCTAGTTCGGATACTTGGGGCTGCGCCCATGTTTTTATTGTCGAACTCCTATGGCTAAGTGAGGGTGTTATAGCCGCATAGTTTGGTTGCCTGGTTCGTTGCGCTAAACAACTCCTTCAAGGACCATCTAATTGGATTAAGATTGTTTAGATTCCATCCCGAACACCCCCGTACTAACTATGTGGGGGCAGAAGCCGACGACTGGTTAACCCTCAGATTTCATACAACACGGTCGCACATGAAGTAAAAATTTAAAAACATAACCAACATTATATTGCACAATCACTTTGTTTTATCATACAAGGTAGAAGGAGCTCAAATACATTCATTCAAAGATAGTGTCTTTCGCACAATGATCTGCCACAATGTGGGACCCCTCCAAGACATCGCCGAAGTATTGCTCGGGTGTGCGGTGCTCCTTTCCCTCCGGCGGCCCCTCGGTCCCTAATTTGACAGCGTCCAGCTTTGCCCACCAAACCTTGCAATAGGAGAAGGCCAGACGTGCGCCCTCGATGCAGACGGACCGCTTGACAATGTCCAACCGAGGACAGGCACCCACCAGTTGCTTGATGAGGCCGAAGTAACTGCCGAGTATAGCTTCGGCTGGTCACAACTGGATTATTTACTCCTTCATGGCCAGTTCAGCCATCCTATGCAGCTCAACCAGCTGTTTTAGCTGATTGCGGAACCGGATGTTCTGGCGTGAGATATTGCGACCAGAACAACTTCTCTGTGGAGCTCCCTTCTTTGGCTCGAAAGAACTCTGCAGCGTCAGCCACACTTCGTGGTAGATCAGTAAAAGCCCATGGAGAACTCCGAATCCGGGTTAGTAAACAATATTTCATCTTCACATTCTTGCTTTGCATATTGAATGCCTTACCCGTCGCGATCTTCCTGGCCTCCTAGATCTCCTGGAGGGCGCCCTAGGCCTCATTCCGGGCTGCCTCCGCACTCTCACGAGCCTTGGCGAGTTCGGTCTCTTGAACCGACATATCACGCTCCAAGGCCTCGCACTTCTTCACTGCGTCATCGAGCTCCTGTTGGACCTCGTTGACCCGGGCCTTGAGCTTCTTCCGAGTGGCCTGCTCCTTGACAGCCTTCCCTTCAGCTTCGACCATGGCCTTTTTCAGGACCTCGACCTCGGTCGTCGTCTCTGTACACGTCATGGCATTTCGGTCATTGCATATCATTTTCCTTTTTTCAAATACATAACAGGTTATTTCTTACCTTGATTTTCCTGGAGCTGCCTCTTCACCTCGCCCAGCTCCTCCTCGTCCTCCGCCAGTTTCTACTTTAGTCTTGAGACTTCGGCAGTATGTGCGGCTGCGGCCAATAGCGACGCCTGTGTTTACATTTCAAAAAAATTTAGTTAGTTTCCTACAATAGGAGATTGATCCTCTGTCGGGCTTTTTCTTTCTGAACATCGGACAGTGTCTCAGGGGCTACTGTCTACATTGGGATTTTCTCTTTTTTGCGTCGCTTACCTCCAAACCTGTCAGCAGGCTACTGCAGGCTTCAGTTAGTCCACTCTTGGTGGACTAAACCCTTTTAATTATCGTGCCCATAAGTACAGGGTGCTCATCCACAATGGAAGCGCCTCCAGCAGATTATCCGGTGCCCCTGGTGCTCTTGGACAGGGGTCACCAGCGGAATAGGCATCCCCCCTTCTTTCGAAGGAGGTTGCGTGCCAGATTCCGGAGCCGCATTGGTCTCCGAAATTGAGTCCGGCTGAGGGCCGAACTGAATACGGCCCTTCCCACCAGTCTCCATAGGATTTGATTCCCCTTGGTGTCCGGCGACGGGTCTTTCTCCTTCTGGCGCCTCCTGAGCCTCTCCCCCGCCTGGAACAGTCCTTCGAGACAGCACCTCTGCATCGTCCTTGGTCTTGGGGGAGTGAGTGGCTTGCGGTGAATCGTTGGCCATCGCTGTCGTGGTTTTGTCACGGCAGATGTCCTAGAGAAAGGACTTAGTCGTGGAGCCATCGCGACGGGTTAGCTTGAAGGGGTTAAAGCGGACACAATGATGTAGGAGAGTTTATACTAGTTCGGCCCCTTCGATGAAGGTAAAAGCCTACATCTAGTTGTGATGGAATTGATGGGGTTTCGATGACTAGGGAGCAAACAAGCTTCGCCTATGTCTCGAGCTGTTGTCTGTTGTCCTTGAACCGCCGCCGGGTCATCCCCTTATATACATAGGTGACTCCCGTCGTTCATAGAGTCCCAATACCGGCTCATAGATGTGTCCGGTTTGCTCTCTACTTATTCCTAACTTACAATACAAGTTAACTACTAACGCTGGTTTACAGCTACATGCCTTGAACCGACCATGGGCCTTGAGCCCTCATCTGCCTTCTTGGGCTTTAACATACTTAACTACTGACGAAGTTAACCCGACCCAGATAGGCCGGTTTACGCCCAGTAGTAATATCCCCAACATTAGGCCCCAGATTGATTTGAACATGTTCATGTCAATCCTTTAGCAAAAATCTTCATCTTCAATATCTTCTTGTAGTTTGTTGAACCGCCGTGATGTCATCTTCTCTGGTCGTTGTAAACCGGCGTGACGCCACCTGTTATAAAGGACCTTAATAGGTCTGCGAAAATTAAGGCGGCATCTTCGTTTCCAAACCCTCAGTCCCTTGATTTTCGCGCCTGACTCCTGTCCCTTGCCTTATAAATAGGACCGAAGGGTCATTTCTTTTTCCCCTCCGTGCCCTTCTGCTTCGTCTTCCCTGCGTCACCCAGCTTCGGAGCTCCGCCGCCACCGTCAACCTCTGCATCAACCTTGGCCGCTGCATCAACCTGGGCGCACCAGAGTACCGCGGCAACCTTCCGCGTCTTTCTCATCTCCAGTAAGTCTTCCGTTCTTTTCAACACAGATCTGTTCTAGGGTTTCATGTTCTTCTAGTGTTCATCGCCTGTTTCGTGTTCATACGATAGCTCCTAGATGCATATGTGAATCCTTGCTCTGTGTAGCGGTAGGTTTTAGCATCCGCCTTCAGTTTCATGCCTCAAGACCATAGATCTATATGTATCTCTGCCCATTGATTCAGTACTGTTCTTTTTTGAACCTTGAATATTTTCCTTCTTTTCTGAACTTGCTTCAGATCCGTTGCTGTAGAGAAGTCTTGTGAAATCTGTTTCTGTAAACTTACTCATCCGCTTCAATGTTTAGACCAGGCGGTTTAACTTTGTAGAAAAAATTGCCAAACCGGTATATACCATTAGTCCCCTTGTTGAACCGCCAGATGTTGTTGTGAAAGTGCAACTATCCCTAGGTGGTTTTGGTAATTCATAACAACATATAGCTCATTGAGCTAATGCTATTCCAAGATGATTATTTCAGGAAAGCTCAATGATTGGCATGGCATGGATGTGAAAGTGGAACCCTCAAAATGCTAAGGACAAAGGATTGGCTCAAGCTCAAAAGCTCAAGACTCTTCATTTTATATTTTAGTGATCCAAGATCACATTGAGTCCATAGGAAAAGCCAATACTATCAAGAAGGGATGAGGTGTTGCTTAATGAGCCTCTTGCTTCATGTGCTTAGTGATATGCTCCAAAACCCTCAACTACTTTCCCATATCCACATATGACCTAAACCCTAAGCCAAACTCGGTCCTACCGATTCTTCCTATCCGGCACCACCGAGTTTCACTTGTCATTAGCCACTGCCAAACCCTAGCAATTCGGTTATACCGATAAGGATCTCGGTCCCACCGAGATGGGGTTGCAAACTCTCCATTTCCCTTTCGTAACTTTTCTGTCTTACCGAAAGAGCGAATCGGTCCCACCGAGATTGCAATGTAAACTCAGTGTTTCCCCTTTGTAACTTTTCGGTCTCACCGAGTTCCACTCGGTCTCACCGAAAGAGCAAATCGGTCCCACCGAGTTTGCCTGACCAACTCTCTCGTTAGCTAATTACCAAATTCGGTCTCACCGAGTTTGTGTAATCGGTCTCACCGAGATTACGTTATGCCCAAACCCTAACCATATCGGTCCTACCGAGTTGCATGTCAGTCCCACCGAAAATCACTAAC
This sequence comes from Triticum aestivum, assembly GCF_018294505.1. Taxonomy (NCBI): domain Eukaryota; kingdom Viridiplantae; phylum Streptophyta; class Magnoliopsida; order Poales; family Poaceae; genus Triticum; species Triticum aestivum. Next base: position 190,976,879 of record NC_057800.1, on the reverse strand, counting down.
GGTCACTAGGTTTACATTTTCGGTCCGACCGAGCTTATTGATTCGGTCCCACCGAGATTGGAAAACTGTGTAACGGTTGGATTTTGTGTGGAGGCTATATATACCCCTCCACCTCCTTCTCATTCGATGAGAGAGCCATCAGAACACACACACCATTCCAACTCATATGTTCTGAGAAAGAACCACCTACTCATGTGTTGAGACCAAGACATTCCATTCCTACCATATGAATCTTGATCTCTAGCCTTCCCAAGTTGCTTTCCACTCAAACCCTCTTTCCACCAAATCCAAATCCTATGAGAGAGAGTTGAGTGTTGGGGAGACTATCATTTGAAGCACAAGAGCAAGGAGTTCATTACCTACACACCATTTGTTACTTCTTAGAGAGTGGTGTCTCCTAGATTGGCTAGGTGTCACTTGGGAGCCTCCGACAAGATTGTGGAGTTGAACCAAGGAGTTTGTAAGGGCAAGGAGATCGCCTACTTCGTGAAGATCTACCGCTAGTGAGGCAAGTCCTGTGTGGGCGATGGCCATGGTGGGATAGACAAGGTTGCTTCTTCGTGGACCCTTTGTGGGTGGTTGCTTCTTCGTGGACCCTTCGTGGGTGGAGCCCTGTGTGGACTCGCGCAACCGTTGCCCTTGGGTGGAGCCCTGTGTGGACTCGTGCAACCGTTACCCTTCGCGGGTTGAAGTCTCCATCAACGTGGATGTAGGATAGCACCACCTATCCGAACCACGGGAAAAACATCCGTGTCTCCAATTGCGTTTGAATTCTCCAAACCCTTCCATTTACATTCTCGCAAGTTGCATGCTTTACTTTCCGCTGCCTATATACTCTTTGCATGCTTGCTTGAATTATGTGACGATTGCTTGACTTGTCCTAAATTAGCTAAAATCTACCAAGAACTAAAATTGGGAAAAGGTTAAGTTTTTATTTGGTCAAGTAGTCTAATCACCCCCCCTCTAGACATACTTCCGATCCTACAAGTGGTATCAGAGCTTTGGTCTCCATTTGCTTTGATCTCCATAGCTTTTGGTGGTCATAGCCTTGGTTTCACAACCTAGGAGAGTATGGCGTCTAGCGAGGGAAATTATCACCGTAGAGGTCCTTACTTTGATGGTACTAACTTTGCTAGTTGGAAGCATAAAATGAAAATGCATATTCTTGGACATAACCCTGCCGTTTGGGCTATTGTGTGTGTTGGTTTGCAAGGTGACTTCTTTGACGGGAGAGAACCAAGCTGTGAAGCTACCGCGGATGAGTTGAAGATGTTGCAATACAATGCTCAAGCTTGTGATATTCTCTTCAACGGATTGTGCCCTGAAGAATTCAACAAAATCAGCCGCCTTGAGAATGCAAAGGAAATTTGGGACACTTTGATTGATATGCACGAAGGTACCGACTCCGTCAAGGAATCCAAGTTGGATGTACTTCAAAGCCAACTTGACAAGTTCAAGATGAAGGATGGTGAAGGTGTCGCTGAGATGTACTCTAGGCTTGCTCTCATCACAAATGAGATTGCCGGCTTAGGAAGTGAAGAGATGACCGATAGATTCATCATCAAGAAGATTCTAAGAGCCTTGGATGGAAAATATGATACCGTGTGCACATTGATCCAAATGATGCCCAACTACAAAGATCTCAAGCCAACGGAGGTGATTGGAAGAATTGTTGCTCATGAGATGTCACTTAAGGATAAAGAGGAACTTCACAACAAATCAAGTGGTGCCTATAAAGCCTCATGTGAAGCCCCTACATCATCGAGTGAGAAACAAGACTTCAATGAAGAATTGAGCTTAATGGTGAGGAACTTCAACAAGTTCTACAAGAGTAGAAGCAAAGATAGAAGCTCCAAGTCAAGGTCCTACAATGACAAAAGATCTTCTAGTCGAGAGCGAAACTGTTACAATTGTGGAAGACCCGGACACTATTCCAATGAGTGTACGGCTCCCTACAAGAGAAGAGAAGATTCTCCAAAAAGAAGAAGCAAAGAATCATCACCAAGAGAGAGGAGTAGAGATGATCATTATGAACGAAGATACTCACGGAGAAGCAAGGATTCGGAAAGGAAGGAAAAATCATCAAGGAGCTACACAAGACGAAGACATCAAGCTCATGTTGGTGAATGGGTATCCGGCTCCGACTTCGACAGCCACTCTGGGAAAAGTTATCACTCCAACTCCAAAGATACTCAAGATGAAGGTGTTGCCGGTCTAGCACTTGTGTCAACCAACTCCTACGACATATTTGACTCACCAAATGAAGGAATTGGAAGATGCTTCATGGCCAAAGGTCCTAAGGTAACACACCCCAAGTATGTTGATTTCAATAGTGATGAAGATGACTTGTTAGGTGATGATTTGCTTGTTGACAACTCTAGTGATGAATACTATGATGAAGTGTCAATTAAACATGCTAATCAAGATAAAACGAATGACAATGATAAGGAGAAGATTGAGGCTCTAACTGAAGAACTAAAAACTCTTAAGTTAGCTCATGACACTATCTTCGAAGATCATCGAGAACTTTTAGGAGCTCATGAGAAATTACGCTTTGAAAAGCTCAATCTTGAGCAAGAGCATGAGTTCTTAAAAGCAATCAATGATGATCTCCGCAAGAAAAGTTCTTCTTACATTGCCAAGCGTTTGCTCTTATCCACTTACATGCCTCAAGTCAAGTCTAACAAGAAAGATTCTTCCTCTAGCAGTAACAACGATCATGTTAAATACAATATAGTTGCTTCTAGTAGTTCTCTTGATTCCACTAATGATTCTCTTAGCCAAGTTACACTTGAGCAAGAAAATAGTTTATTAAAGGGAATTATAGAGAAAGGAGTGTACAAAAGCCTTGCCGGGAGTAAGCAATTTGAGGAAATTGTGCGCAAGCAAGGAATGCACCGGAAGAATCAAGGTGTTGGTTTTTAACAAAAGTTTAATGCCAATGGAGTTGAGTGGGAAGAAGATCAATACCCCAAGACAAAGTTTGTCCCTCAACAAGAGAAGTATGATACTTCTTTCAAGGGGACACAAGCTCAAGATGATCTTCGACCACAAGACTACAAGCAAAAAGGCAAGGACAAGCTTCAAGAGGAAATTGATGCATTTGAAGAAGCTCCGAAGACCTTAGTCAAGTGGATTCCCAAGACTACTTCAAGCTCCACTTCATCAAGTACGACTACAACTCCAAGGATTCCCATCAAGATGATGTGGATCCAAAAGAAGAAGAACTAGAGAGTTCTTGAGGGTGACTCCGCCAACATATTTCACTCTTATCATTTTGGCAAGAACAAGTGCAATCAACTTCCACATCTTGCACTAGTTCAAGGAGTCACAAACCCTCTTGTTGGTAAGACAAGGGACAAGGTAACCTAAAAGTTTTCATGGACATCATCTTTTGTGTGCATCACTCTATGTCTATGGATATCCTTGTTTGTTCCTTGTGGGACTAACCCATGTAGGTATTGAAAGTGCAATTCACTCAAATGGATAGCTCCAAGAGATCTACATCAACATTGAGCATCCACATCTTCAATATCTACATGAAGTCATCATCGACAAAACCCAAGGTTAGTTCATCCCTCTTAGGGGGGGATATCACATCTAGGGGGAGCTTTACTCTAAGACTTGAGCTAAAGCAACTCTAAAGATGTGAACACAACAATGCTTTATGTAAAAGTGGTAACCCCACTTGGGCTTAAACGATGAGTATGACCTATGATCAAGTGTTCTCACTTGACTCCTAAGTCAATATACTCATACATAGATGACCTAGTCATCGCAAATTGCTTGATAGATGCTAGTACTGGTTGTGCATGCCTTGTCACATATTTCATTTGCCATCTTATTGTGTGAGCATGCTGGTTGCATATTTTACTCGTTCGAGGACATCCACTTGTTGTTTTGATTGTTCGGTTTTATTTCTTTTTGCCAAGTGGATGGACAAGAATGCCTAAGAACCTCCTCTAGCTATATATGATTTTCTCGTCTCAAACTCTATTCATGCTGCATCACAAAATTTGATCAAGTCAGATTCGAACCACTCTATGTGAGGAGCGCTCGGAGTCCCCGATTCGTCATAGACTTAAACTTCCAAAACCTCTTTATGATTCTCGGTCTGACCGATACTCCACTTTCGGTCCTACCGAGATCATTAAGTTGATCTAGGTTTTCGATCTCGGTGCAACCGATTTGAACTTTTCGGTCACACCGAGTTTCAGTAACTGCACGCAGTTATGAATCTCGGTGCCACCGAGTTGTTCCACTCGGTCACACTGACAGGGTCGGGCTATATATAGTCACGGGCAAAATTTGGAAATTTCTCCGAACCCCTTCGCCCGCGCGATAGCCTGCTCTGCCCTCGAGGTCTCCGGATCGTCTTCTCGCCGCCAGCAGCCTCCAGTCGCTGGTATCCGTCGCCGTCAACGGGAATTCTGCCCCTCCGTTGCCGCCGTAGCAAGTCCCCGTCGAACTAGGGTATGGACTTGATCTCTGTGCTATTCCTCAATCTGATTCCTAGCACATTGTGATCATATTGATTCTTGCCACATTTGAGAAACTTCTATCCAGTCAAAACGCCCGTAGATTAGGTTTGATTCGAAAATTCTAGGTTTAGGTTTCCGCCAAAACCATCTCGGACCCACCGAGTTGAAAAACGCGGTCTCACCGATTTGGCTTATGCCATTGCACAAGTGAGACTCGGTCTGACCGAGAATTACTTATCGGTGTGACCGATTTTTGAAATCAGTGAAACCCTAGAAGTCTTGGTGCCACCGAACTGTGACTCGGTCCTACCGAGTTCACTAGTTTAGGTTCCAAAACTGCTTCGGTATCACCGAGTTTGAAAGTCGGTAGATCCGAGATGATTTTAGTAGGAAACTAAAACTAAGTTTTTGGATCATTCTTTTTGCAAAAATCTCTGCATTTTGTGATGCTCATCCTTTCTACCTCATCTATAATCTATTCACAGGGTCAGCAGTCAGTTTGCAACATGTCTGATCAAAGTGATAGCCAAAATATGTCAGAGCAGCAAGTGCTGATGAGTGAGGGCACTAGTCCCTCCAGTTCATCTGATGAAGGCAGCAGGAGCACTCCTAGCAATTTGCCAAAGGCTGCCATGAGACAAAGGAAGAAGAAAACTTCAGACTCTGAAGATGAGGACTATGTGGCAGAGGAAGAGGCCACTTCCAAGAGAATTGAGCGAGCTCAAGGCACTAAGCCAGGTCTGAAAATCAAAAGGCCAGCAGGCAGGCAGCCCATGTCAAAGGCTAGAGCCTCAACTGAGAAGCCCACTCCCCAAGAGCCAGTTGCAGCTGAGGGCAAGAAAAGAAAGGAAAGGGTGAAGAAGACTGTGGCTAGAGTGCTTGGTAAAGCTTCCATCATGGAAGAAGAAGAGGAAGAAGAGGTAGCTGCACCAGCGCCCAAGGCACCCAAGCTAATGGGTGATGCCATAAGGTCAGGGGCTACTGCATCTAAGCCCAAAGCTGCCTCCAAGCCAAAACCAAAGAGGAATACAAGGAGCATTCCTGCAGCTGAAAAGAACAAGGCCCCAGTGCCTGAGACTGTTGCTGAAGAAGAAGAAGAAAATGTCCTGAGAAAGCTAAAGCCCAAGATCCCAGACCACAACGATGCTCATCCTATGGCTGAGGACATGAAGCTCAGGAGAGATTCAGGGCTGAGAAAGTGGAGAGAAGCAGACCCGTATGCTTCAAGGAGAAGGACTACCGTGGACTACAGGTTTCACACCAAGGAGCAGCAGGATTTCTATGAGACTGTGCTGTTAGATAAGAAGCCCATTGTCTGTGATATGCGTTGGGTTGATTGGACATACATCAAGGACAATGAGGAGCACTATCCTGGAGTGCAAGACAGCTTCATAGCTTGTGGAGTAGCTGACTTTGTTGGGCAAAATCTCACAAAGTGGAACGAGGAGCTTATCATGCAGTTCTACTCCACGACTCACTTTTATCCAGATGGGAGGATCACATGGATGTCTGAGGGTACAAGGTACCAATCTATAGTGGCTGAGTGGGCACAGATCATTAATGCCCCAGAGGAGCAAGATGAAGACTTGGATATCTATGCCAAGAAGAAGATGGACCACAACTCCATGTCCAATATGTACAAGGAAATTCCTAGTGAAGCTCTTGACACCTTCAAGTTTGGCTCTGTGCATTACCTTCTGTCAGGACTCCAACGATCAATTGGATACTAAGGCACACCTTACTGCCCAAGTCTGGAGATAACAAGATGATCAGAGGCCATGCTATCAACTTGCTACATGTGTTTGATGTGCCTCAGAAGTTCAAGGTGATGAGCCTCATAGTGGAAACTATCAAGAGGACTGCAGCAGACCAGAAGAGGAGCTGCGGATATTCCCCTCAGATTCAGGAGCTCATCAACTCCAAGATGGGCACGGGCATATATTTATTGGACAAGGAACATTTGCCCATCCGTCCAGATTTCGAGGACAATCAAGTTGTCATGACTGAGAACGAGCCATCATCTGCCCAAGCATTTTCAAAGAAGGAGAAGGCAAGGAAGGAGAAAGCTGCCAAGATGCCTACCCAAGAGGAGGCATCTGAATACTTCTTGAAGACTAAACAAGAGCAGCTTGGTTACTTGATTGCATCCACGCTGAGGATTGAGCAAAGTTTGGCCACTCTCACTCAGAATCAGCAGAGCCTAGAGAGAATCATGGAATAGAAGTTCTATGACTTGGATGTCAAGGTAACAGAAGTTCAGTCTGCAGTGGAGCAGCTCCAGGAGGACATGCAAGAGAGGAGAGGCAGGACTACCACTCATACCTTTGCCAGAGTGCCACGAGGCCCGAGGTCATCTGTCGTGCCAGTTGCTGACACCAGAGCCACCACTTCAGCACCAGCTACAGCCTCAATTCCACCAGCTCCAGCATCTACTTCAGCTCCAACTCCAGCGACTACTTCAGCATCTACCGAAGCCTTCGTCCTTGGAGTGATCCGGACTCCACCACCACCTGAAGATCAAGCCTGAGCGTCGATCTAGTGCTATGCATTTTCTAGGAACTTTTTGGTAACTTGTTGCCAAAGGGGGAGAAGATGTATAGATCATAGGCTTCGAGAGAGAGAGAGTGTGCTTTTCTCTCTTGCTTTATTTGGTGGTTGTTTTTCAAACTTGTTTGCTTTTGAGTGCTTGAGATACTATGCTTGTGAGACATTGATGATCATGTGTTTGATCATAAGCTACACTTAATGCTTGCTTAATGATATTATCTTATCTATCTTGTGATCATTCATTATTCTTGGTGATGAGTGCATGTATTTCATTCTTATCATTTTGAGTGCTCCACCAAGATGTATGTGACATGGAAGAGTAACCCATGACTCTAACTCTTTGTGCATTTGCAGTCCAAAGCAAATTTTAAATACGCACAAATTTAGGGGGAGCTCTTACTTATCACATACTTCTCAAAGCGACGATATATTTCATGCTTATTATCATTTGTCGAAGCTTTGATCTATATGTTGTCATCAATTACCAAAAAGGGGGAGATTGAAAGTGCAACTATCCCTAGGTGGTTTTGGTAATTCATAACAACATATAGCTCATTGAGCTAATGCTATTCCAAGATGATTATTTCAGGAAAGCTCAATGATTGGCATGGCATGGATGTGAAAGTGGAACCCTCAAAATGCTAAGGACAAAGGATTGTCTCAAGCTCAAAAGCTCAAGACTCTTCATTTTATATTTTAGTGATCCAAGATCACATTGAGTCCATAGGAAAAGCCAATACTATCAAGGAGGGATGAGGTGTTGCTTAATGAGCCTCTTGCTTCATGTGCTTAGTGATATGCTCCAAAACCCTCAACTACTTTCCCATATCCACATATGACCTAAACCCTAAGCCAAACTCGGTCCTACCGATTCTTCCTATCCGGCACCATCGAGTTTCACTTGTCATTAGCCACTGCCAAACCCTAGCAATTCGGTTCTACCGATAAGGATCTCGGTCCCACCGAGATGGGGTTGCAAACTCTCCATTTCCCTTTCGTAACTTTTCTGTCTTACCGAAAGAGCGAATCGGTCCCACCGAGATTGCAATGTAAACTCAGTGTTTCCCCTTTGTAACTTTTCGGTCTCACCGAAAGAGCAAATCGGTCCCACCGAGTTTGCCTGACCAACTCTCTCGTTAGCTAATTACCAAATTCGGTCTCACCGAGTTTGTGTAATCGGTCTCACCGAGATTACGTTATGCCCAAACCCTAACCATATCGGTCCTACCGAGTTGCATGTCAGTCCCACCGAAAATCACTAACGGTCACTAGGTTTACATTTTCGGTCCGACCGAGCTTATTGATTCGGTCCCACCGAGATTGGAAAACTGTGTAACGGTTGGATTTTGTGTGGAGGCTATATATACCCCTCCACCTCCTTCTCATTCGATGAGAGAGCCATCAGAACACACACACCATTCCAACTCATATGTTCTGAGAGAGAACCACCTACTCATGTGTTGAGACCAAGACATTCCATTCCTACCATATGAATCTTGATCTCTAGCCTTCCCAAGTTGCTTTCCACTCAAACCCTCTTTCCACCAAATCCAAATCCTATGAGAGAGAGTTGAGTGTTGGGGAGACTATCATTTGAAGCACAAGAGCAAGGAGTTCATTACCTACACACCATTTGTTACTTCTTAGAGAGTGGTGTCTCCTAGATTGGCTAGGTGTCACTTGGGAGCCTCCGACAAGATTGTGGAGTTGAACCAAGGAGTTTGTAAGGGCAAGGAGATCGCCTACTTCGTGAAGATCTACCGCTAGTGAGGCAAGTCCTGTGTGGGCGATGGCCATGGTGGGATAGACAAGGTTGCTTCTTCGTGGACCCTTTGTGGGTGGTTGCTTCTTCGTGGACCCTTCGTGGGTGGAGCCCTGTGTGGACTCGCGCAACCGTTGCCCTTGGGTGGAGCCCTGTGTGGACTCGTGCAACCGTTACCCTTCGCGGGTTGAAGTCTCCATCAACGTGGATGTAGGATAGCACCACCTATCCGAACCACGGGAAAAACATCCGTGTCTCCAATTGCGTTTGAATTCTCCAAACCCTTCCCTTCACATTCTCGCAAGTTGCATGCTTTACTTTCCGCTGCCTATATACTCTTTGCATGCTTGCTTGAATTATGTGACGATTGCTTGACTTGTCCTAAATTAGCTAAAATCTACCAAGAACTAAAATTGGGAAAAGGTTAAGTTTTTATTTGGTCAAGTAGTCTAATCACCCCCCTATAGACATACTTCCGATCCTACATGTTGCTTCATAAAACTCCGGTTTAGATAGATCTGTCTCCGGTTTAGCATTGCACATACCAATGTACCTTAATCAATGCATTTTTGAACCGGGATCATCTACCTTGTAGATTTCATCATGGCCAAGCAAGTATATTAGTGCAATTGGGTTCCTTCTCGCGTCACAGAGGCTCAACTGGACGATTTAGTCTTGATCGGCGCCTTAGGCAGCAAAGATACCATCCATTGGAGGGCTCCTGGCAAAGAATGCCCTCCCACACCTCAAGAAGGAGAGGTCGTCGTTTTCGTAGATCACTTAGCCCGGGGCTTTAAGCCGCCCGGTTCTAAATTTTACCGGGACGTTTTAGCCGATTTTCAACTCCATCCACAAGATACTGGCCCCAACTCTGTTACAAACATGTGTCACTTCCAAGTGCTCTGTGAGGTGTTCTTTCAAGAGGAGCCCACAGTGGAATTGTTCAGAGACTGTTTCCATCTAAACCGCCGTACTGAGTTTACTGACGGCTCCAATACGGAGTTGGGTGGCGTGGCGATTCAGAAAAGGAAAGAGGTCACATACCCTCACGCCAAACTGCACAGCCATCCCAAAGAGTGGAATCAAACATGGCTCTATTGCAAAGACACCTCCCCTGCTGGTGAAAATCCCTTGCCTGGCTTTCGTCCGGAGCGGCTCAGCAATACACACCCCTTTCCGCAAAGGTTGACTGCCCAGGAGAGAAGCAAATATGCTCCTCAACTGTCGAAGCTCAGAGCCTTTATGGCCAACGGTTTAACAGGGGTTGATCTCGCCCGCTGTTGGATATCATGGAGCATACTGCCCCTTAGTCAGCGCTCCGGTTTGATGTGCGAGTATACTGGCAGTGTTGATGACCCACTGCGACATTCCAACATCCATCTCACCGATGAAGAAATCACAGAGGCTGTGAATAAGATGCTGAATGAACCGGAACACATCTGTGCTAAAACCGGCCTGCTTCCCTTCTGTGCCACCAACAAATCGCCAGCTGTAAGAGTTTGATTTTTCTTTTTGCTAAATCTGCTATTGATATATCTGGTCATTGTTTAATATCAGTGTCTGTGTAACCAGGGCAATGATCCGTTTTGGAGCAAGAAACTGCCGCAGGAGAAACCAGAAAAACCAGACAAACCGGAAAGAGCAACCCGGCAAAAGACTAAACCTGTGAAGAAGACTGCCCACAGGAAAAGAACCACTGCATCCTCTAATCCAGCCCCTGATGATGATGTGGATAATCCGGACCTTGAGGTAGGGCTTGACTCACTTGGCTTATTTTTCATGCGTCTTATTGATGATGATATTTGTCAGGATGATGCCGAAGCCAGCCATGCTGATGCTGCAGAGGTAATTATTCTCTCTTCCGATTCAGAACCTTTGCCTTCACTAAAAACCCATCAGGCAAACCGGAAAGTTAAATTTTCTCATCCTCTTGCTTATTTGGATCCCAAATTTCTTATGAAGACCCAACAGCATGAAGCTCATCGCACAACCCGGCACAGCGGCCAGGTAGTTACCTCCGCCGGTTTACCGAACAGTCCGGTTCGGAAACGCCGTTCAGAGGTCTCTAATTTGCTTGTCAGTGCTTGTCTTAAAGCGGGCTGCTTTCGTCAACCTCTTAATCCATCTGACTCTGATTACCAGGTTACTTCCCACTCATCCTCTGGCGAGTCATCGGCTACTCAGCTGCCACCGCTCAAAACGGTGCTTGGGTAAGCTATACTTATCATAATATTTGCAACACATCGCCTTGGAACATATGCTGTATTTGATTTTGTTATTCCTTTCAGGGCCAAGCCTAGGCCAAGCAAGAAGGCTCGTCTAGACAAAGCGGCCGAAGAGGATGCCATCCTTGAACTGGGCAAAACACCAGATCTTGAAGCGGCTATTCCTGAGGATATACCCAATGATCCACCACAGCAAGACGACGATCTTATTGCTGAAGAGAGACCTATTGATACCTCAAGTCCTATCAATCAGCCCACAAGCTCCATCCGGATTGAGAAATCCACCGGTCCAATAAAGCCTACTGACAAGCCAACAACCCCAATGCAAACCGGCGATACCAAGGATGATGAGGTTGTCATTACTGGCATTGGTCATACAGAGCCAAGCAATCCTGTCGCTTTGTCCAAACATTCTGCCAAGGAAGAATTTTCTGCCTTTGGTAAAGGCAAGTGGAATGCTGATCTGGCGACTTACGCCGCTCTGAACGCCCAAGATATCCATTCCGGCTACCTGAACCGGCTGTATACCAGTCGTGACTATGAAGCCGGTCTGGTTAATATAATGAAAGATAAATATGAGGTAACTTCCATATGCTCTTTCCTGCTTGTGTATTTCAATTCTTGTTGACGCTCCTAGCCCCCGAGGGCCGGTTTGTAATCTTCTTTCAAACCGGGACTTTCTAATACAAATCTTAATGCTTTGAAATTCTCTAATGTAGTCCCCAAGGGCCGGTTCAACTTAGCGTAGTTAAACCGGGACTTTAAGTAATTGAGATTGCCGCATTAGAATATATATGAGCAAATAGCCATTAGCCCCCAAGTGCCAAGTTGAATACTTGTATTGATCTTGGGACTTTGTAAGCAATTGAAAGATGAAGATCGAATATGCATCAGCCCCCAAGTGCCAAGTGCATAACTTGTTATGTGGTTGGTACTTCAATCCTTGTACCGTTTTGCTGAATCATATAACTGTCTGCATGCAGGCTGTGCTGAAGACAAAAGAAAGCCAAGTCGCCGATCTCCAAGATAATCTGAAATCCCAACAAGCTGAAACCTCCAAAGCAAAAGAGGAATTAACCAGCGCTTTAAGCGCCATGGAACAGCTTAAGGAGAGCTTCAAGAAGAAGCGGGCGGATTGGGCCACTGAAAAATCTGCTTTAATCAAACGAGCAGAAGATGCCGAGGCTGCACTAAAACCGGTGGCGGATGAACTGACCAGCATAAAGGGGCACGTGCATGCCATGACCACTGCTATCTTTGGTAAGCCAGTTTGACTTCTGAATTGATTCTGCCGTCTTACAGAGCTGCCAGTTTGTTAACCCTTTATGATATTTCAGGGACACACATTGCTCACTTGGGGTCAAATGTGCGGAAGAAATTGAAAGCAGCCTACACGTTGGTCGAACAACTGTACACTGGTGCACAGCGGATCATCTGTACTGCATCCCACAACAAGCCGGCGCCCACTTTGATTCAGGACACTCTGATGAAACTGTCGGTGCTTCCTGCCCGGGTTGAAGAGCTAAAGAAATCTGCTACTCAAACCGGTGCGATCAATGCCTTAATCCGGGCAAAAGCGTGGGTGCCGGATTTTGATCCTATTGAAGCGGCTCAGGGCTATCCCAGCTTGAAGGAAGACGGGTTAGAGTTTAATGAAGCGGATCTGCAAGCAATAAACCGGGAGGTGCGTCCACTAGCTTGTCAATTGGCTGAAGAAGCAGACTTATCTCATTATCAAGCCCAATATGACAATCAAAACAAGCGAATAGCTGCACCAATTCATGAAGCGGAAAATCTTATCCCTCCAATCCGTAAGCATACTTACGCTCCCGATATTGACCCCTCGTTGCTGATCCATGATGAAGCTGTCTTTCAAGCATTAATGGGAATCGACTGGACAACTGTTGATTTCCAGCCGCTGGGTAGAGAAACTGAAGCAGAAGCGGCGCGGGATGATCCACAACCATCAGGCCAGGCTGGTGACCAAGCTTGAACAGGAAGCCGGTTTAAAACTGCTTCTCCCTTGCGAAAAACAATGATCTTATTGTGGGCACCGTGTTGCCTTGTAATAGGCTAGCTGATACTTTTGATGTTGATATGCCTTCGTGCATAATTACTGCAACTTGCTCTTCCTTTGGGTGATGAACTTTCCAAAGTACTTTCTGAAATAAAAAATCTTAAAGTGCCACCGTGGTTGTACCGTTAGGCAGAATATGATGTCTGCATACATGAAATCAAAACATCCGAAATTTTTAAGTATATGACCAAACTTTTGAGATACATAATACCTGCCATCGTTGAGCGTGAAGTTGGCTTGGCCAATCTTGAAGCGGAATTTTATAAACCCACACTATGGGAGGAGATAGCAGCTCCCATATATATATGATGCCGGTTTACCATGTAAACCGTGCCGGGTTATAATAAACACCGTGTTACTCCATAATAGGATGTTAATAAAAAAATCAAACCGGGCAAATAGTCTCCGGATTAAAATGAACCGTGTTCCGTCAATTGACAGTTAAAATCAGCTTAAAACTTTTTCGGTTTAAAAAACGCAATAAAAAGAAAGAAATATCTTTCAAAGAAAAATGTGAAGCAAGGGCAATGACAAAACCGTTTGCAAAAAGAGGCTTATTTGAGCTGATCAGATGGCGTTACCATGGTCGAACACGACCAAGCTCCCGATAGGTGTAGCTATGGTTCAAGTCAGTCAGGTCCCCAAATGAAACCGTGGCATTTATGCCGATCAAGTGGCATGGCAATGGTTCGGGTTCGACCAAGCCCCCAAGTGATTCTGTGGCCTTAGGCCGACCAAGAGGCATGACTGGTTCAGACGTGACCAAGTCCCCAAGTGATCTGGTGGCTCTCGCCTATCAAGAGGTATTGCATTGGTTCGGACACGACCAAGCCCCCAAGTGATATAACATGACGCTTTTGAAAAGCTAACTCAAGGGGTAAACCGGAGGCCGCTTTAGAACACTCCGTGTAACCACACATGATGTAAAAGAATAGATACCCCGCTTTAGCTGAGGTTCCGGTTTATTATATGTAATCATAATATATACATCGTCGTAATATGTACATAAGTAGAGCCAATGGCTCAGGTATAGTAAGGCCGAAGATGAGCTATGTTCCACGGCCTGTTGGTCTCCTCCTCTGATGTACGTGAGTCTTTATGCTCTCGAATATCGATCAGATAGTATGACCCGTTGTGCAGATTCTGGCTGACCACGAAAGGCCCCTCCCAAGGTGGGGATAGCTTATGCATATCAGTCTGATCTTGGATGAGCCGAAGCACCAAATCTCCTTCCTGAAAGGTTCTGGTTCTGACTCAGCGACTGTGATAACGACGAAGATCCTGTTGGTAAATCGCCGAGCGGGCAACTGCTATGTCACGTTCTTCATCCAACAGGTCCAAATCATCTTGCCGTGCTGTCTCATTGTCCGCTTCAACATAAGCCGCCACACGGGGTGAATCATGACGGATATCACTGGGGAAAACCGCCTCCGCTCCGTAAACCATGAAGAACGGTGTGTATCCTGTTGATCTGTTGGGTGTAGTATTGATTCTCCATAACACAGATGGTAACTCTTCTACCCAACAACCTAGTGTTCTCTGCAAAGGAACCATAAGCCGGGGCTTGATGCCTCTCAAGATCTCTTGATTATCCCTTTCTGCTTGACCATTGGACTATGGGTGTGCCACCGATGAAACGTCGAGCCGGATGTGCTCCCGTTCGCAGAACTCCTTCATGGCACCTTTGGACAAATTGGTACCATTATCTGTGATGATACTATGTGGAAAGCCAAACCGGAAAATCACTTTTTTGATGAACTGAACCGCCATGGCCGCATCACACTTGCTAACAGGTTCTGCCTCCACCCACTTTGTAAACTTGTCAACCGCCACCAGGAGGTGGGTCTTCTTATCTTTGGACCTTTTGAAAGGCCCAACCATATCCAGCCCCCAAGTCACAAACGGCCAAGTAATTGGAATCATTCTCAATTCTTGAGCCGGCACATGAGCATGTCTTGAAAACTTTTGGCAACCATCACATCGTCTCACCAGATCCTCCGCATCAGCATGAGCAGTTAACCAATAGAATGGTGAAACGCTTTAGCCACCAGAGATTTTGAACCGGCGCGGTGACCACAATCTCCTTCATGGATCTCACGCAAAATTTCCCGGCCTTCTTCAGGAGACACACAGCGTTGAAACACCCCTGACACACTGCAATGATGCAACTCGCCGTTGATAATAGTCATGGACTTGGACCGCCGGATTATCTGTCGGGCCAGAGTCTCATCCTCTGGTAACTCGCCCCGGTTCTTGTACGCCAGGTAAGGAAGCGTCCAATCCAGAATAACATGAAGAGCTGCCACCAATTGAGCCTCCAGATCAGGAATAGCCAAATCCGCTTCACCAGGGATCTTGACCGATGGGTTGTGCAGCACATCCAGAAAAACGTTGGGCGGGACTGGTTTGCGCTGAGAGCCCAGCCGGCTTAAAGCGTCCGTCGCTTCATTCTTCCGCCGGTCCACGTGGTCCACCTAATAGCCTTTAAAGTGACCTGCAACAATATCCACCTCACGGCGATATGCTGCCATGAGTGGGTCCTTGGAGTCCCAAGTGCCAGATACTTGTTGAGCCACAAGGTCCGAGTCACCGAAGCACTTAACTCAACTTAGATTCATCTCCTTAGCCATCCAGAGACTGTGGAGCAAGGCCTCATACTCAGCTGCATTGTTAGTACAAGGGAACATTAAGCGGAGAACATAACAAAACTTATCACCTCGTGGGGAAGTTAATACGACTCCAGCCCCCGAGCCTTCCAATTGCCTGGATCCGTCAAAATGGATGGTCCAATATGTGTGATCCGGCTTTTCTTCAGGTGCTTGCATTTCTGTCCAATCATTGATGAAATCAACAAGTGCTTGAGACTTAACCGCCGTCCGAGGCACATACCTCAAACCGTGCAGCCCAAGCTCTATAGCCCACTTGGCAATCCGGCTAGTTGCTTCCCGATTCTGGATGATATCCCCCAAAGGAGCAGAACTGACCACCGTAATTGGGTGCCCTTGGAAGTATTGTTTAAGCTTCCGGCTTGCCATAAAAACTCCATACACCAGCTTCTGCCAATGCGGATACCTTTGCTTGGACTCAATGAGTACCTCGCTGATATAATAGACCGGACGTTGAACCGGATGCTCCTTACCTGCCTCCTTTTGCTCCACTACAATAGCCACGCTGACCGCACGAGCATTAGCAGCAACATATAGCAGTAATGGCTCCTTGTCAATGGGAGCGGTGAGCACAGGCAGATTGGCCAATTGCCGCTTTAAGTCCTCAAATGCTTCGTCAGCAGCGGAACTCCAGACAAACTGATCTGTCTTCTTCAGCATCTGATACAAAGGGATTGCCTTCTCACCAAGACGACTGATAAACCGGCTTAACGCGGCAATCCGGCCTGCCAGGCGTTGAACATCATCGATACACTTCGGTTTAGCCAGGGAGGTGATGGATGTGATCTTCTCCGGATTAGCCTCAATTCCCCTGTTGGACACCAGAAAACCCAATAACTTGCCCGCCGGTACACCAAAGACACACTTGTCCGGATTAAGCATCATCTTGTATGTCCTCAGGTTATCAAAGGTTTCCTTCAAATCATCAATGAGAATCTCCTTCTCCCTGGAGTTAACCATGATATCATCCACGTAAGCATGTACATTATGGCCAATCTGCTTGTGAAGACAATTTTGCACACACCGTTGATAAGTTGCCTGGGCACTCTTGAGCCCAAAGGGCATAGACACATAGCAGAAGGCTCCAAAGGGAGTTATGAATGTCGTCTTCTCCTGGTCCTTAACTGCCATTTTGATCTAATGATAGCCAGAATATGCATCCAAAAAACTTAAATGCTCACAACCCGCCATAGCATCAATAATTTGATCAATATGGGGGAGGGCAAAAGGATCTGCTGGACAAGCTTTATTAAGATCTGTGTAATCCACACACATGCGCCAGGTGCCGTTTTTCTTAAGGACCAGCACCGGATTGGCAAGCCACTCAGGGTGAAAAACTTCAACAATAAAGCCAGCTGCTAAGAGCCTGGCTACCTCTTCTCCAATCGCCTTGCGTCTTTCTTCGTTAAACCGGCGGAGGAACTGTTTCACCGGTTTGTATTTAGGATCCACATTAAGGGTGTGCTCAGCGAGTTGCCTCGGTACACCTGGCATGTCAGAGGGCTTCCGTGCAAAAATGTCCCGATTCTCACGGATGAACTCAATGAGCGCGCTTTCCTATTTCGGATCCAAGTTGGCACTGATGCTGAACTGCTTGGACGAATCGCCAAGTACGAAGTCAACAAGCTTAGTTTCTGCTGCCGATTTGAACTTCAGGGCCGGATCATGCTCCGTAGTTGGCTTCTTTAATGGAGTCATGTCCACCGGATCAACATTGTCCTTATAATATTTCAGCTCCTCGGTGGCACAAACCGACTCTGCATAGGCCGCATCTCCTTCCTCGCACTCCAAAGCGATTTTGCATCTTCCGTGAACCGTTATTGTCCCCTTGTGACCCGACATCTTGAGCTGCAAATACACATAATAGGGCCGTGCCATACACTTGGCGTAGGCCGGTCGCCCAAACAGGGCGTGATATGGACTTTGGATTTTCACCACTTCAAACGTCAATGTTTCCGACCTGGAATCATGATCATGCCCAAAGGCCACTTCCAGAGCTATCTTACCAACAGGATATGCTGATTTGCCAGGTACCACACCGTGGAACACCGTATTAGATGGTTTGAGATTTTTATCTGTTAGTCCCATACGACGGAAGGTCTCATAGTACAAGATATTAATGCTGCTCCCTCCACCCATGAGCACTTTGGTGAACTTGTAACCTCCCACCTGAGGCGCCACCACCTGAGCCAACTGACCCGGATTATCAACCTGGGGAGGGTGATCCTCTTTGCTCCATATGATTGGCTATTCAGACCAGCGTAGATAACGAGGCATGGCCGGTTCAACAGAGTTGACCGCCCGCCTCTGAACCTTCCGGTCTCACTTGTCCAAGCTAGTGGTGAAGACATGGTACTGCCCACTACTCAACTGCTTTGGGTTGCTCTGGTAACCTGACTGTTGCTGGTGTTGGTTGTAACCACCCTGGTTGTTCTGACTATTTTGATTACTATGTCCGCCTGGATTACCATTAAATCCTGAACCAGAATTTCCTCCACCGTAACCCGGCCCGGACCCTGAGCCATCACCGGAGCCGTGATCATACGGGAAAGCACTAGAATTCTTGAACTCCTACATAATGAAGCAATCCTTCCAAAGGTGGTTTGCTGGCGCCTCCTTCGTCCCATGTCTTGGACAGGGCTGGCTCAGTAGATAGTTTAGGCGGTCTGGGTTAGGGTTGGGTGCCCCACTGCGATTTTTCGGTTTACCCTTGCGTCGCTGGCCATTGTCCTGCGTGTTGATATTAGCCACAAAGTCCATATTATCATCCGCTTTACGCTTGCCTCCACCACCATTGCCTGCCCAGTGATGCTGCTGACCCTTGGAGTTGTTGTTCCTCTTTCCCTTCCCTGCCTTGTCATCATCAGATTTGGGATCCTTGGTACTATAAGAATCAGCATACTTTACCAAAGTAGCCATGAGGGTCCCCATGTCAGTGCAATGACGCTTCATCCGTCCCAACTTCAGCTTTAGGGGCCCAAACCGGCAGTTGCCTTCTAGGGTTAATACTGCGGTGTCAGCGTTGATGCGGTCTGATGAATGCAACACTTGTGAAACCCGGCGCACCCAATGAGTCGTTGATTCTCCTTCCTCCTGGACGCAGGCAGCTAAGTCCACTATCGACATAGGCTGTTTACATGTATCTTTGAAATTGCTGATAAACCGGGCTCATAATTGGGCCCATGAACTGATAGAATTGGCCGGCAAGCTTTTTAACGAAGTACGAGCCGTTCCTTCAAGCATCATGGTGAAGTATTTCGCACACGCCACGTCATCCACATCAAGCATCTCCATGGCCATCTCATAGCTCTCCACCCAGGTCTCTGGAGGTTGATCCGCCGTGTAATTTGGTACTTTGCGCGGGCCTTTGAAATCCTTGGGCAGGCGCACATTGCGTAAAGTGGGGACAAGGCAAGGCACCCCCAAAGAACTAGAAGTAACACTAGGTTCGATCGAGATAGTTGGACGAACCGGCGTGAGCTGCCGAGCCTGATGCTGTGCGGCTAACTCGGCCTCCCTGCGTGCTCGGGCCCGGTCCACCACTTCCTGAGCGTTATCAACACCACCCGCCGGGTTGTTGCCGTGGGGTGCTCCACGTCGTTCATTACTCGACACTGCCGGTTCATCCATATGTTTGCTATAGCTCCGGCTTGGACGGGGGGTCGAGTGGATCCGGTCGCGGCTATACGAGTATGCTTCCTGTTGGACCAAAGCTGTCCTCAGAAGCTCCTTGACCCGTCGAGTCTCTACTGCCTGCAGCGAGTCACCTTCAATTGGAATGGCCTCCAGCCGTGCAGCAGCGGCGACGAGATTGTCCATTGGGTTGGAGTAGTGACCCGGAGGTGTTAAAACAGCCTGAGGTATAACGGTGTTTTGACGAGGCGGGTCCATCCGACGAGGCTGAACCGGCTCACCGGTCCCAGGAGCTTCCGCCCGGTTTCCCTCCAGCGGATTACCGGTTCCTGCTCCCGGGGTGTTGAAAAGGTCTTTGGCCTCGAAAACCGGAGGCAAACGGGATCGGTACTTCCTCCTCATGACTTCATGCGACGCGCTCTGGTCCAACATGAGCCTGTAGGCTTGTGCGTCTAGAGCGGCCCGCTCTGTGGCCATCCTGGTGTCCTCAGCTGCCAGATCCGCCTTGGCCTGGGTGATTTGTTCCTTTACTTTTGCAATCTCCGCGTTGTGGACGTCCTGATCCGCCGGATTAGCTTCCGCCATAAGCACAGGCAATGCATCAAATAGCTCTGATAGAACTTTAGCCGGCGGGCGCACAGGGCCTCCTGCCCCGGTAGCCGTCGCCGCTGCTAAACCGGAGGTTGTTGCCGCAGCGGTCGAAGAATGAAGCGCTGCTTGTGTGCCGGCCATGAATATTCCAACTCGGTTGGGCAGATCAGAGGGGTCCGGAATACTGTCGCCATCGGAACAGCCCCCAATCCGGCCATCTTGTAGTTGATAAAGAGATTCGGTTTCTCCGGTCGATGACTCGTCATCGGAACAAACGACGGTCTCGCCGTGAGATTCCGATCCATCCTCATAACTTCCTCCATGGATGACTCCCACGAAGGCACGCTTCATGGCCGATTTAACCCGGGTGGATCGCGCACGCTGAGCCGTCTCGACGAGGTCGATGCAGATGTCTGGCTCAGGGCCCAGTTCACCGATCTTGCCAATGAAAACGTGAATGCCACCAAAGGGGACCCGGTACCCATACGCAACTGAGCCGGCCTCGGGGCCCCAGCCTGCGTCGTCAATGTAGAGCTTGCCGTGACGACTCTTCGTCATCCGGCCTAAAGCGTAGCCCTCGAGTCCTTCAAAGTGGCCCTCCAAGAACCTGAAACCATCGTGCGATAGCCCCACGGTGGGCACCAACTGTCATGGTTTTGTCACGGCAGATGTCCTAGAGAAAGGACTTAGTCCTGGAGCCATCGCGACGGGTTAGCTTGAAGGGGTTAAAGCAGACACAAGGATGCAGGAGAGTTTATACTAGTTCGGCCCCTTCGATGAAGGTAAAAGCCTACGTCTAGTTGTGATGGAATTGATGGGGTTTCGATGACTAGGGAGCAAACAAGCTTCGCCTATGTCTCGAGCTGTTGTCTGTTGTCCTTGAACCGCCGTCGGGTCGTCCCCTTATATACACGGGTGACGCCCGTCGGTTCACAGAGTCCCAATACCGGCTCATAGATGTGTCCGGTTTGGTCTCTACTTATTCCTAACTTACAATACAAGTTAACTACTAACGCCGGTTTACGGCTACAGGCCTTGAAACGACCATGGGCCTTGAGCCCTCATCTGCCTTCTTGGGCTTTAACATACTTAACTACTGACGAAGTTAACCCGACCCAGATAGGCCGGTTTACGCCCAGTAGTAATATCCCCAACAATCGCCTTGGAATCTAGCGAGCCTCCTGACGAGGATCGCGGGGAGCTTTTATGGGCCGGACTACAATAACATAACCAATCATGTCAATTCAATGAGGAGGAGAAACTTTATGGGCGGATATAAGTCTTAGCACTTACGATGTGGCCCGCGGTTTAGTGCGGGGGCGTTGCTCCGGACTGCTTTCAACGTCCCATGCGGAGCTGCCCACGAGTGGGCCTTTCCCCTTCTTGGGCGCCTCCACCTCCAGAATGGTGGTGGCCGCCCTCTTCTTCTTCCCCTCATCAGGGGGAGGCTTGTTTTCCTCCTCCTCCTCATCGTCGTCGTATTCTGTGGCGGAGGAATGAGTCTTGTCTTCGGACGTTGCGTCCGAAGCACCCTTGCGGCGGGGGCCACTCCAGACCCCCTTGGCCTTCCCTATGGCCTTCTTCTCCGGCGCCTTGTAGGGCGCTGGCACCAGCATCTTTGCTAAACGCGGGATGACTGGTTCTTCAAGCAGCGAAGCCGGACATTGGATCTGCTTCGCCATCTCCATCCAGGCCTGAAGAATCGATGACGATAAAAGCTTTGACATCATCCTTGAAACAAGCAAGTAAGGGATCTAGTAAGAATAATATACCTCATTGGCGACGTGGTTGATGTCATGCCTGCGGTCCGAATCTGTGGCCGGCGGTGTTTCGTTGCCCTTAAAAAGCAACCTCCAGGCATCTTCGTGAGTGGTTTCGAAGAGCCTCTTCAGGGTATGGTGCTTCTTTGGATTGAACTCCCATAGAGGACGGCTTTGGCTTTGGCATGGAAGAATCCGGCGAACTAGCATCACCTGGATTATATCGACGAGTTTGATATCTCTATCCACCATGCTTTGAATGCGTGATTGCAGCGCTGTCAGCTCGTCTGGCGAACACCAGTTTGGGCCCTTCTCGACCCAAGAAGTGAGTCGCATGGAAGCGCCAGAGTTGAATTTGGCAGTTGCAGCCCAGGTGGTGCCGTGGGGCTCTGTGGTATAGAACCAATGTTTCTGCCATTCTTTTACATTCTCCACGAAAGTGCCTTTCGGCCAGGAGACATTGCACAGCTTGCTCACCATGGCGCCTCCGCACTCCATGTGCTAGCCATCCACCACCTTCGGCTTCACATTGAAGACCTTGAGCCACAACCCGAAGTGGGGTTGGATGCGAAGGAAGGCCTCACACATGATGATGAACGCCGAGATGTTGAGGAGGGAGTTTGGGGATAGATCATGGAAGTCTATCCCATAGTAGAACATCAGCCCACGGACGAAGGGGTGGAGTGGAAATCCTAACCCGCAGAGGAAATGAGGGATGAATACTACCCTCTCGTTGGGCTTCAGCGTGGTAACGATTTGTCCCTGGGCCGGAAGGCGGTGGGCGATTCCCTTCGCCAGGTACCCGGTCGCCCGAAGCTCGGCGATGTCCTCCACCTGGACGGAGGAGGCCATCCACTTGCCTTGACCTCCAGATCCGGACATGGTTGAGTGCTTGCTCGGGATGGAGAAGATGAGAACTTGGGCGCTGGAGCTCAAGAGTGGAAGGGCAGAGAAAGAGAGAAGGTGTGGGTGAAGAAAAAGGATTCTTATCTCCTTATTAAGGTAGTAAATATTGAATGCCTCCCCACTCGCCTTAAAATTCGCCTACTCCCAAGGGTTGTGTAAACGGCATGGTTGGGTTACCCACGCCCGTATTGATGAGAATCCCGCAATAAGGGGACATGATCTCTGCTTTGACAAGACGTGCCAATGAAAATCGCATCTCGAAACACGGGATGGCAGACAAAACGGTTTGATATAGTGACCGGGCAGACGTGATGTCATGTTGTAAAAAAGTTGTCAGCGGATTGGACTCGTGGAATATTATATTCTCTCTTCGGTTGTGTGTGGTGTGTGTTACAGGTCCGGGCACGTTCAATACATCCGAAGACTACCTTGGAGTTCAGAAGGAGGAATCCGCCTTGCAATGCCAAAGACAGATCTACACGCCGGATACCTTGTCATTGAAGCCAGGTTCGGGGGTTACTTAGGGAGTCCTTGACTAAGGGGTCCTCAGGCGTCCGGCCTGTTAGCCATGGGCCGGACTGATGGGCTGTGAAGATATGAAGACCGAAGACTGCACCCGTGTCCAAACATGATTCTTCTTGGCGTGGAAGGCAAGCTTGGCGACCAAATATGTAGATTCCTTTCTTTGTAACCGACCTTGTGTAACCCTAGATCCTCCCGGTATCTATATAAACCG
This sequence comes from Triticum aestivum, assembly GCF_018294505.1. Taxonomy (NCBI): domain Eukaryota; kingdom Viridiplantae; phylum Streptophyta; class Magnoliopsida; order Poales; family Poaceae; genus Triticum; species Triticum aestivum. The sequence continues at coordinate 190,953,495 of NC_057800.1, read as the reverse complement.
GAGGACTTAGTCCGGAGGACATACACATTATCATAACCATACAAGCTAGGCCTCTAGGGTTTAGCCATTACGATCTCGTGGTAGATCAACTCTTGTAATACTCATATTCATCAAGATCAATCAAGAGGGACGTAGGGTATTACTTCCATACAGAGGGTCCAAACCTGGGTAAAACATTGTGTCCCCTGTCTCCTGTTACCATCGACCTTAGACGCATAGTTCGGGACCCCCTACCCGAGATCTGCCGGTTTTGACACTGACACCGACCCGGAGTCTCCCCCAGCAATCCTCATCCTCGGGGGATTTGTCGCCGGAGATGATGGAGAGCGAATCGCCTCCACTAGCTTCCTCGCCGCCTAGGGCGGATGACACCAAGGTGTCGTCACATAGGCCCTCCTCGGGCCTCAAAAAGATGCGAGGGGGGGGTGACTTAACGGCGCCGGAGGGCAACACCTCGGCTGCTGAAGGACTGGGGGTACGACCCCTATCGAGACCGGCAACAGGGGCCCCGATCAATTCGTCCCATAGCCGGATACTACTCCGGAGACCCATACGGCTCCGGAGTCTAGTGAGCGACCCCCTGCAGGGGAAGCGGGAGCGGCGTCCTCTGTTAATTAGGAGGCGCCGAATACTGTGGCGAACGCACTGCAAAGTGCATCCGTCTTAGATGAGCGCCACATCCTGATGGGTACGGTGGCTGAGAAGATTCAGTCTGCCAAGAGCGGGCTGAATGAAGCCTTCTCCAGCCTGCTAGCAGGCTTCGAGGTACGCAATGTAATATTTTTGATCATTTTACGAGAAATATGCCTGTATATAGACAGTAGCCCCTGAGACTCTGTTCGGTTCTTTGAAAGAAAAGCGAGCAGAGGATCAATAGTCAGTTGTCAGGTGGTAACATGCTATTTTATTTGGATTAAATCAGGCCTCCCTATTAGCGGCAACTGCCCAATCAGCGGAAATTTCTGAACTCAAATGGAAACTAGAGCGAGCTGATGAGGACCTAGTCCTTGTTAACAAGCGGCTCGACCAGGCGCAAGGTATGAGATACTCTTATGTTATGCCTGTTTATGTCTGTATTCTGTGGGATTTCCAGAGCTGCAATGTGTGTTTGTGCGGATGGTGCTGCCGTGGTTGAAACCCTCAGGGGTGAGCTTACCCAAGCCGAAGAGCAAGCTAGGGTAAGCAAGGCGGCCGCTGATAAAGCGGTTGCGAACTTAACGGCCGAATAGGCTGCTCGGCGCCATTTTGAGGAATGGGTGACCGAGGTGGAGCAGAAGCTCAAGGACACCGCCCGTAAGTGCAAGTCCTTAGAAGAGGAAAATAAGGCGAAGGGGACTGAACTTGCCAAGGCCCTTCAAGACGCCAAGGAGGCACGGTCCGAATCCCATGCGGTGCGCGAGGAAATCATTTGGGGATCGGGGGTATGCCTTGCTTAATCGACTATGGAGTTCTCCAGACACATATGCGGATCTGCCGAAGAGTGCTGCGGATGCCGCCCAATTCTTCCGAGCCCACGAGGGGTACACAATAGAGAAGCTTTTCTGGTCGCAGTTTGCGGGGCAGGAGCATCTCACACTGCTAAATGACCAGATTGTGGCCGACCGATGCCATTCCGGACATCTACTTCGACCTTGTGCAGCGTCTCGTCGATGTGCTGCCCTGAATCGATGCCGTCAAGAGGTGGTCCTGCATAGAAGGAGCGCGAATGGCCTTCACCCGTGTGGAGATGCACTGGGCGAAGATGAAGGCCGAAAAGGTGGCAGTTGAGGGCCCACTCGAAAGCAAGGACCATCGCACACCAGAGCGCTATTTTGAGGACGTACTAAAAGGTGCCTGCCTTGTAGAAGGCCAATGCTTGAAGGATGTAGTGTTCGAGTGAACGAGTCCGAACTATCCGGGAGTTTGTATTATGAACTAAGGCTTTCATAATATATTCATGCCTTTATGAAGGGTTTTATCCTCCTGTGCGGCCGTTTTTATATTTGAGAGTTCCCAGTCGTTGGCTTCAACCCCCATGTAGATACTACTGGGGTGTTCGGAATTGTGCATGACTACACTTATCCCAACATCTTGGTCCATGAAGGAGGTGTCAGCGCGGTGAACCAGGCAATCAGACTATGCGGTTTTATTGCTCTCACTTAGCCATAGGAGTTTGACGATGGGTCTACAAAGTAGCCCCTGGTGTGTACGCGACTATCCCAATGCGGATGCGTTGCATATGTGACTAGAAAACAATCCTTCATGTAATACAGTAAAAATCGCTAAAGATTTTAATAGGTCGCCGAGTGGCTGACCAACTCTCGCCGCATCATGACGGTCAGTTTTCGGCTTTCTCTACTGAGGTGCTTAACCGACAAACCGGAAACACAATCGCAGTAGTTCTCCCTTTACTACCCTAGTCGATCAGATGGAACATAAGGTAGCAAACACAGGAGCCAGCCAACCCAACTATTGACCAAAGACATGATTTGGCGCCGATGCATATAGTGTCGAGCTCGGGATGCCGAATTGTGCTATAAAGCTGTTCGGACTTTTTGTTTGGCAACATATGTGTTGCCATATAGAGCCCCTGGCAATTTGTGCCGAGGTGTGTGCGTGAGACAACTAAAGAGACGAAATAAAGTCTATAAGTAAATACGATACCGGAGAAGAATTTGGTTTACTAGAATCTGGTTGATACGTCAAAACATAATCTTACAGAGGGTACTGAGGGAGTCCTGGATTAGGGGGTCTCCGCACAGCCGGACTATATCCTTTGGCCGGACTGCTGGACTATGAAGATACAGGATTGAAGACTTCGTCCCGTGTCCGGATGGGACTTTCCTTGGTGTGGAAGGCAAGCTTGGCAATACGGATATGTAGATCTCCTCTCTTGTAACCGACTCTGTGCAACCCTAGTCCCCTCCGGTGTCTATATAAACCGGAGGGTTTAGTCCATAGGACGACATACAATCATACCATAGGCTAGCTTCTAGGGTTTAGCCTCTACGATCTCGTGGTAGATCAACTCTTGTAATACTCATATCATCAAGAACAATCAAGCATGACGTAGGGTATTACCTCCATCAAGAGGGCCCGAACCTGGGTAAACATCATGTCCCCTGCCTCTTGTTACCATCCGCCTTAGACGCACAGTTCGGGACCCCCTACCTGAGATCCGCCGGTTTTGACACCTATAGGTACCATAATCACCAAGGTCATTTTACATGCCGGGGGTCTAAGGCTAAGGGAAAAAGCTTTATACAGGTTCTTGAGTGAAGTTGTGGTCTACGAAGTCCTTTGCACCTTCCTGCTGCATGTCTGCGCCGCTTTCGCCTGAGTAAGAAAATATTCCTTGAGAGGAATGGTTTTCAACATTTGTACGGAACCGGGCTTGGAGAGAGTCCTTATGAGTCCGTAGGATGAGTAGGTTTTGATGCACATGTGGTAAAAAATAAAAAATAATTAAAGAAAAGGGGAAGGCCGTATAGGGTCAAGCCGTACTATAGGCCTGTTCGTAGCGTGCCTCCGCTGATGCCCACGGTACTTTGAGTGTGTAATTATGCACGCGTGGTACGGCTTTCGCTGATATACATGGCGATCGATGGAGGCAAAGCTGCTAATCCAGCTCTTGAATTTCCGAGCTTTTAGCATGCGGAATTGGCAGGCCTTGTGTAATAGAGTCCAGCGGCTTAATAGCCGATGAGGTGTGTGGCTTGACAGGGTCACTTTGTACTTCGGCTGCAATGGCCGTGGTATGCTCCTCAGTACAGCGGGAGAGTTCTGTGTTTCCGTTGATTGTAATGATGCCATGTGGACCGGGCATCTTAAGCTTTAGATAGGCGTAGTGCGGGACCATGTTAAAGCGGGTGAAAGCGGTTTGTCCGAGCAGTGCGTGATAGCCACTGTGGAGCGGGACGATATCGAAGGACAAGTCTTCGCTTCAGAAGTTGTCCGGCGAACCGAAGATGACTTCCAGCGTGATTGAGCCCGTGTAACGGGCCTCTACACTAGGTATTACTCCTTTAATGGTAGTTTTAGTGGGCTTGATTCTTGTAGGATCAATGCCCATTTTACAGACAATGTCTTGATAAAGTAGATTGAGACTACTACCGCCGTCCATGAGGACTCGCGTGAGATGGAATCCATTGATGATTCGATCAAGCACCAGAGTTGCCGAACCTCCATGATGGATATTGGTTGGGCGGTCCTTCCGATTGAAAGTGATCGGGCAAGCCAACCATGGGTTGAATTTTGGGGCGACCGGCTCTATAGCGTAGACATCTCGTAATGCGCGCTTGCGCTCCCTCTTAGGGATATGTGTGACATATATCATATTCACTATTTTTACCTCGGGGGGAAATTGTTTCTGTCCCCTGTGTTCGGTTGACGAGGCTCTTGGTCATCATCGTCGCTGGGCGACCCTTTCCCCTTGTGTTCGGCATTGATTTTGCCGGCCTGTTTAAAGACCCAACAATTTCTGTTGGTGTGATTGGCGGGTTTATTAGGGGTGTGATGTCTACTACACAACCTTCTTCTTATAGACGTTGTTGGGCCTCCAAGTGCAGAGGTTTGTAGGACAGTAGCAAATTTCCCTCAAGTAGATGACCTAAGGTTTATCAATCCATAGGAGGCATAGGATGAAGATGGTCTCTCTCAAGCAACCCTGCAACCAAATAACAAAGAGTCTCTTGTGTCCCCAACACACCCAATACAATGGTAAATTGTATAGGTGCACTAGTTCGGCGAAGAGATGGTGATACAAGTGGTATATGGATAGTAGATAAAGGTTTTTGTAATCTGAAAATATAAAATCAGCAAGGTAACTAATGATAAAAGTGAGCACAAACGGTATTGCAGTGCGTTGAAACAAGGCCTAGGGTTCATACTTTCACTAGTGCAAGTTCTCTCAACAATAATAACATAATTGGATCATATAGCTATACCTCAACATGCAACAAAGAGTCACTCCAAAGTCACTAATAGCGGAGAACAAACGAAGAGATTATGGTAGGGTACGAAACCACCTCAAAGTTATCCTTTCTAATCTATCTATTCAAGGGTCCGTAGTAAAATAACACAAAGCTATTCTTTCCGTTCAATTTATCCTAGAGTTCGTACTAGAATAACACCTTAAGACACAAATCAACCAAAACCCTAATGTCACCTAGATACTCCAATGTCACCTCAAGTATCCATGGGTATGATTATACGATATGCATCACACAATCTCAGATTCATCTATTCAAACCAATACAAAGTACTTCAAAGAGTGACCCAAAGTTTCTACCGGAGAGTCAAGACGAAAACTTGTACCAACCCCTATGCATAGGTTCATGGGCGGAACCCGCAAGTTGATCACCAAAACATACATCAAGTGGATCAATAGAATACCCCATTGTCACCACGGGTATCCCACGCAAGACATACATCAAGTGTTCTCAAATCCTTAAAGACTCAATCCGATAAGATAACTTCAAAGGGAAAACTCAATCCATTACAAGAGAGTAGAGGGGGAGAAACATCATAAGATCCAACTATATTAGCAAAGCTCGCAATACATCAAGATCGTACCACCTCAAGAACACCAGAGAGAGAGAGATCAAACACATAGCTACTAGTACATACCCTCAACCCCGAGGGAGAATTACTCCCTCCTCATCATGGAGAGCACTGGGATGATGAAGATGGCCACCGGAGAGGGATTGCCCCCTCCGGCAGGGTGCCGGAGCGGGTCTAGATTGGTTTTCGGTGGCTACAGAGGCTTCTGGCGGCGGAACTCCCGATCTATTGTCGTCTTCGATAGTTTTAGGGTATATGGATATATATATAGGTGGAAGAAATACATCAGGGGAGCCATGAGGGGCCCACGAGGGTGGAGGGCGCGCCCAGGGGGTGGGCGCCCCCCTGCCTAGTGCTCTCCTTGTTGATCCCCTAACGTGCACTCTAAGTCTCCTGTATTGCTTTCTTTCCAAAAATAACTTTTCCAAAGGTTTCACTCCGTTTGGACTCCGTTTGATATTCCTTTTCTGCGAAACACTGAAACAAGGGGAAAACAGAAACTGGCACTGGGCTCTAGGTTAATAGGTTAGTCCCAAAAATCATATAAAATAGCATATAAATGCATATAAAATATCCAAGGTTGATAATATAATAGCATGGAACAATCAAAAATTATAGATACGTTGGAGACGTATTAGCATCACCAAGCTTAATTCATGCTCGTCCTCGAGTAGGTAAATGATAAAAACAGAATTTTTGATGCAGAGTGCTACTTGGCATAATTTCAATGTAATTCTTCTTAATTGTGATATGAATATTCAGATTCGAAAGATTCAAGATAAAAGTTCAATATTGACATAAAAATAATAATAATTCAAACATACTAACAAAGTAATCATGTCTTCTCAAAATAACATGGCCAAAGAAAGTTCATCCCTACAAAATCATATAGTTTGGTCATGCTCCTTTTTCGTCACACAAGAATGCTCTCATCATGCACAACCCCGATGACAAGCCAAGCAAGTGTTTCATACTTCAGTAATCTCAAACTTTTTTCAACTTTCACGCAATACATGAGCTATAAATGTATGAAAACTCAACAAAAGAACTAAGTGGGTGTGCATCCAACTTGCTTGCTCACAAAGACCTAGGGCACTTGAGGAGGCCCATTGTTGGAATATACAAGCCAAGTTCTAGAATGAAAAGTTCCCACTAGTATATGAAAGTAACAACATAAGAGACTCTCTATCATGAAAATCTTGGTGCTACTTTGAAGCACTAGTGTGGTAAAAGGATAGTAACATTGTCCCTTCTCTCTTTTTCTCTCATTTTTTTGTCTGGAGTCTCATCCTGACTTGTGGGGGAATCATAGTCTCCATCATCCTTTCCTCACCAGGACAATCCTCTAATAATGATGATCATCATACTTTTATTTACTTACAACTCAAGAATTACAACTCGATACTTAGAACAAGATATGACTCTATATGAATGCCTTCGGCGGTGTACCGGGATTGCGATGAATAAAGTGTGACATGTATGAAAAATTATGAACGGTGGCTTTGCCACAAATACGATGTCAACTACATGATCATGCAAAGCAATATGACAATGATGATGCGTGTCATAATAAACGGAATGGTGGAAAGTTGCATGGCAATATATCTTGGAATGGCTATGGAAATGCCATAATAGGTAGGTATGGTGGCTGTTTTGACGAAGATATAAGGAGGTTTATGTGTGAAAGAGTGTATCATATCACGGGGTTTGGATGCACCGGCGAAGTTTGCACCAATTCTCAATGTGAGAAAGGGCAATGCACGGTACCGAAGAGGCTAGCAATGATAGAAATGTGAGAGTGCGTATAATCCATGGGCTCAACATTAGTCATAAAGAACTCATATACTTTTTGCAAAAAATCTACAAGTTATCAAAAACCATGCACTACGCGCATGCTCCTAGGGGATAGATTGGTAGAAAAGACCATCGCTCGTCCGACCGCCACTCATAAGGAGGACAATCAAAGAACACCTCATGTTCAAATTTGTTACATAACGTTTACCATACGTGCATCTACAGGACTTGCAAACTTCAACACAAGTATTTTTTCAAATTCAAAACTACTCAACTAGCACAACTTTGATATCACTACCTCCACGTCTCAAAACAATCATCAAGCATCAATCTTCTCTTAGTATTCAATGCACTTATATGAAAGTTTTTTTAATCCCTCTTGATTAATCTTGCATACCAAGCAAATTAGGATTTTAAGCAAATTACCATGCTATTAAGACTCACAAATATCTAAGTGAAGCATGAGAGATCAATAGTTTCTATAAAACAAATCCACCACCGTGCTCTAAAAGATAAAGTGAAGCATAGAGCAAATTATATAACTCAAAGATATAAGCGAAGCACATAGAGTATCTAACAAATTCCAAATCATGTATGGCTCTCAAAAAGTGTGTACAGCAAGAATGATTGTGGTAAATTAATACATAAAGACTCAAATAATACAAGACGCTCCAAGCAAAACACATATCATTGTGGTAAATAAAAATATAGCTCCAAGTAAAGTACCGATAGAAGTAGACGAAAGAGGGGATGCCTTCTGGGGCATCCCCAACTTTGGCTTTAGGTGTCCTTAGATTATCTTGGGGGTGCTATGGCATCCCCAAGCTTAGGCTCTTGCCACTCCTTGTTCCATAATCCATCAAATCTTTACCCAAAACTTGAAAACTTCACAACACAAAACTTAAGTAGAAAATCTCTGAAGCTCCGTTAGCGAAAGAAAACAAAACCCACTTCAAGGTACTGTAATGAACTCATTCTTATTTATATGGGTGTTATACCTACTGTATTCCAACTTATCTATGGTTTATAAACTTTTTACTAGCCGTAGATTCATCAAAATAAGCAAACAACACACAAAAATAGAATCTGTCAAAAACAGAACATCTGTAGTAATTGTAGCTAGCAAATTCTGGAACGCCAAAATTCTAAAATAAATTTCTGGACGTGAGAATTTATCTACTAATCATCTTCAAAAGAATTAACTAAATAGCACTTCCAAATAAAAATTACAGCATACTCGTCAGCGCTAAGTTCTGTTTTTTTAAGCAGCAACAAGATTTCCCAAGTCTTCCCAAGTTCTACTTGGCCAACTATTAAAACACAACCAAAAACAGAGGTTAGATAAATTATTTATTACTAAACAGGAGCAAAAAGCAAGGAACGAAAATAAAGTTGGGTTGCCTCCCAACAAGCGCTATCGTTTAACGCCCCTAGCTAGGCATGATGATTTCAACGATGCTCACATAAAAGATAAGAATTGTAACATAAAGGAAGAAATACATCAGGGAGCCACGAGGGGCTCACGAGGGTGGAGGGCGCGCCCAGGGGGTGGGCACACCCCTGCCTCGTGCTCTCCTCGTTGATCCCTAACGTGCACTCCAAGTCTCCTGTATTGCTTTGTTTCCAAAAATAACTTTTCCGAAGGTTTCATTCCGTTTGGACTCCGTTTGATATTCCTTTTCTGCGAAACACTGAAACAAGGGAAAAACAGAAACTGGCACTGGGCTCTGGGTTAATAGGTTAGTCCCAAAAATCATATAAAATAGCATACAAATGCATATAAAATATCCAAGGTTGATAATATAATAGCATGGAACAATCAAAAATAATAGATACATTGGAGACGTATCAGGGTGCCATGAATCTGGCAAGGCCAATCGAGTATTCGTTCTAAACTGGATGGGCCATCTCTGTTTGCTTTGAATGGATTCTTCCGCTGACCGGGTTTGGAGCCACTGAATCCGGCGTTGACTGCCGTGTCTTGGGTCCCTTCGTTATTGTTTCAATGCTTGTGCTTGTTGTGTCGTGGCTTGCCGTTGCCGTCCCTGGGTTCGGAGGTGCCAAGGTCGTTGGTGCTATTGCTTCTACGAGCAAGCCAGCTATCCTCTCCCACGCAAAAGCGGGTCATAAGTGCGGTAAGGGCTACCATGGACTTCGGCTTTTCTTGGTCGAGGTGTCGGGCGAGCCACTCATCTCGGACGCTATGTTTGAAGGCCGCGAGGGCTTCGGCGTCTGGACAATCCACAATCTGATTCTTTTTTATTAAGAACTTGGTCCAGAGCTGCCCGGGCTGATTCTCCGGGTTGCTGGATTATGTGACTAAGATCATCGGCGTCTGGGGGCTGAACATAGGTACCTTGGAAGTTGTCTCTAAACGCGTCCTCCAAGTCTTCCCAGCTACCAATAGAGTTTTCTAGTAGGCTGTTCAGCCAGTGCCGTATTGGCCCCTTGAGTTTTAGGGGGAGGTACTTGATGGCATGTAGATCATCACCGCGTGCCATGTGAATGTGGAGAAGAAAAATCTTCAATCCATACTGCAGGATCTGTTGTGCCATCGTATGATTCGATGTTCACGGGTTTAAACCCTTCTGGGAACTGGTGCTCCATTACCTCATCGGTGAAGCATAGGGGGTGTGCGGCGCCTCTGTATCGGGAAACGTCACGATGCAGTTCGGATGAAGTCTGTATGCGCTTTTCGGCCCTGGTGGGGTTGTGTTTGTCGCACCAGGCCTGATGGCCGTCTTCTCGCGCTTGGGCACGCCCCCTTGATCCGTAGATTGACCTAGTCTGGCCGGCTCTATTGTCCAGGTCCTGACGTAGGTCATAAGTGTATCCCTGAGCTATTGTTTCTCTGCTTTTACGGCAAGGTGGCACGGGCTGGTGTTCGGCTTGAGTTGTCGTTCTGTCCTGGCCACGTGGTGGTCAGTGAGGTCCGTCACCCACGTTACGCGCGGGTGGTATGGGCTCCAGCGCCTCATCGTCGAATTGGGGTAGCAGTTTACGCTTCGGGTAACTCTTTGTTGGGCGTTCGAGGCCGTATTCTTCGGCTGCCAGGACATTAGTCCATCTGTCATTGAGCAGATTTTGGTCAGATTGAAGCTGCTGCTGCTTTTTCTTTAGGCTTCTTGCAGTTTCTATTAGTCGGCACTTAAAGTGCTCTTGTTCGAGGGGTTCCTCTGGTACAATGAAAGCCGAGGCTCACGTGATCGTCGAAAAGTGGTAGATAGTTGCTATCCTTCGAGTCTTCATTCCCTGCTTGATCGTCAGGGTCAATTTGCCCGTCCTTCCGATCATCCTGTTCGGATGTTGGTTCGATGGGGTCTTCTTAGTATTCGGTGTTCTTCGGAGTGTCATCGTCTCTGGTGCCGGTATTGCTGTCTTTTCCGCGACGCGATTTAGAGCGGCGCCGCTGACGTCGGCGCTTTGGTGGTATCTTAGGAGGTTCGTCCTCGACTGGATCCTTTTCATCATCATCGTCGCCTTCTTTAGGTGTGTCCACCATGTACATATCGTATGAGGAAGTGGCCGTCCAGTCCGGTGAACAGCGGGTTTTGGACCTGCTCCTTTCTGGCATCGTCGTCCATACCGTCGATGTCTTCGGAGGTGTAGTCGAGCATTTCGGTTAGATCGTAGACTGTGGCTATGAAGTGGGTGGTGGATGGGAAGTAAATTCCCTATTTTCAGCCCCTAGTCCGGGTTGGGAGTAATTTGTAAGCGGTTCCTCTATGATGGCGAGGGATCGCATTAAGTCCAAAGCCTCATTTAAGAGCGAGCTCTGGATGGGGACAGAAGTTCCCGGGCCGAGCTTGCATGACGCGGACTTCGAGGGTTGGGAGCCAGTGTTCGGAGAAGAGTCCGGCCTTGAGATGTGTAGCGACCAGACCTCAAACGGTCTAATCTCTGTGCTCAGGTGTCATCCCTGGATCAGTAATGCTGACACCACACAGTACTTGAAGGATTTATAACAGAGTAGCAATCACATACTTATTACATCGAGTGTCTCAAAAGAGAACTTATTACAATAAATATGGCTTAAGGCCATCTAATAACAATAACATCGGAAGGCTTGGAAGATAAGTGAGTCCATCAACTCCAATGGCATCACTGAGTATAGAACCACGACCTAAAACTCCTTAATCATCGTCTGAAAAGTCTGCAACATTAACGTTGCAGCCCGAAATGGGTCAGCACATGGAATATGCTGGCAAAGTAACACATAGAGAGTAATGGAATGAAACAGGCTATTCTATATGCATATTTGGCTGGTGGAAAGCTCTATGGTTACAGTTTTGCGTAAAGCCAATTTTTCCCTACTGCAAAGGAATAAATTTTATTTAACTATCATGGTAGTTGTTAAACATTGAGAATGGTTGACAGCATTCTCAATCCCAATTAAGCATCATCATTAAACAAAACCCAACAAAATTAATTTTAGAGTAACATGTTGAGATTCACATGATAATCCAGGTACTAGATACTCAAGATGTCCATAACCGGGGACACGGCTAATCATGATTAGTTTATACACTCTGCAGAGGTTTGCGCACTTTTCCCCACAAGACTCGATCGCCTCCGTTTGGTTTCTCGCACTACATGGTGTTTGAGAAGACGGATGACCGAGACATAGTCTTTCAGAAGCGCTAGCACCTTACGATCGGGTAGACCGTTACACCTACTTTCCCCTACATCTGCTAGTCTACCACTGTAAGAGTTCGCACAACTTAATCAACTATGCTAGAGCCCATAATAGCTTGTGGCTGCACACGGAAGTTTCTAGCATGAATAATCTCATGATTCCTTTGAGCCTGGGTGGCGGTCCATAAGAAAAACAGGCAATCGCTGGAATACCCAGGTGCCTCAATCCACCCAGATGTGTGTTTAAGTTGTCGCCTTAAATAAACCATTAATTAACAATCTCACATCTGTCATGGATACACTCACCCAATCCACGTCTACTAGCATAGCATGGGATAATAAGCAAACGTAGAAGTAACTCCCAAAGGTTTGATAATAACAGGTAATAGGTTCTACCTCATCTACTTTCCAAACCCACAATTTAATTAGATCCTAATCATGCAATGTGTGAGGATTGATCTAATGCAATAAAACTGGGTAGTTGGAAAGCATGATCAAAGTGTTACTTGCATTGCTGATGATCCGGGAAACCTAGCGATTCGAAGTAGCAAGTGGCGCACTCCGGGTACTCTATCGCAAACAAACAAGCATACAATAAGTACTCAAATAATGTACAGGTAAAACTCAAATAAGAGATCTAACCAGAAAGTTCAACTTAAGAACTCTGGTTGGCAAAAAGAATCAAACCGAACGAAGCAATGGAAGACAAACGACAAAAGAAACACGCTTCATTTACTATTCTGGTTCTAGGGCAATTTTTACAGTGGCAAAAACTTGTTTGAGTTGGTTAAACGGAAAGAAGGTTTCGAGACGAAACTCCAGGCGCTTGAATCGCCTGATTCCGATAAACGAGCGAAAAGTTAGACTAAAACGAAAATCGGATCAGAAATCGCGATCAGAAAAATTGCGGATTTAATCCGAGAAAAAGAAAAACGACGAACGTTCGTTAAAACGAACGAACGGGCGAATGCTCGCTATTTAAATAAACCGGAAACCGATCTATTTAAAAAAACCGAAACTAAAAAAACGACGAAACCGTCGGAAAACCGAACGGTTTTTCGAGAAAAACCGAAGGCGAAAAAAAACTACCTCCGACGACTCCGGCGGTCCGGCGGGCGGCGGCGGGGCAGCGGGCGGCGCGGTGCGGGCAGCGGCGGCGGCGGCCGGCTAGGGTTAGGGTTTTTCCGGGTGGGGCCGCTTGGGCTTTGGCCGGGTCCTCGGGGCGCTATAAAAGGCCCGGCCAGGAGGAGTCCTGGCCGGTTACGGCCCAAGGTCGGTTCGGACTTTTTTTTAAATAATTACGCTCGGAAAAAAACAAAAGAAATACTAAACGGACTCCAAAAATCCCGAAATAAATTTTCCCCGGCTTCTAAAATCAAGCCGCACAGGATGAGCATTTATTTGGGGCCTAAATGCAATTTTGAAAAACGCGCATTTTTCCTAAATTCAAATAAAATAGCAAATAAAACCAAAATAAAATCTTATTTGATTTTTTTATTAAATCCTCAATATTTCTTTATTTTGGGAAAGTCATTTTATTCCCTCTCTCATATTTTTGTAATAGAAATAATTGAAGATAAAATAAATAAAATCAAATGATCCTATTTTCAAAATTTGAGACAACTCAAATATGAAAATAACGAAATCCCCAACTCTCTCCGAGGGTCCTTGAGTTGCGTAAAATTTCTAGGATCAACCAAAATGCAATAAATATGATATGCAATGATGATCTAGTGTATAACATTCCAAATTGAAAATTTGGGATGTTACAAACCTACCCCCCTTAAGATGAATCTCGCCCTCGAGATTCGGGTTGGCTAGAAAATAGGTGAGGGTGGTCCTTCAGCAAATCTTCCTCTCGTTCCCAGGTGGCTTCATCCTCCGTGTGGTGGCTCCACTGAACCTTGCAAAACTTGATAACCTTGCTGCGGGTGACTCGACTGGCATACTCTAGAATCTTAACTGGTTTCTCCTCATAGGTCAAATCACTGTCCAACTGAATTGCTTCCAGTGGTACCGTATCTCTCAGCGGTATGTCAGCCATCTCTGCGTGGCACTTCTTCAACTGGGATACATGGAACACGTCGTGAACTCCCGACAATCCTTCGGGCAATTCCAACTTGTAGGCTACTTCTCCCATACGCTCCAAAACTTTGTATGGGCCTACAAAACGTGGCGCTAACTTTCCCTTAACTCCAAAGCGCTTAACTCCTCGAAGTGGTGATACTCGAAGATAAACTCGGTCTCCGACTTCGTAAACTGTCTCCTTGCGTTTAGAATCTGCGTAGCTCTTCTGCCTGGATTGGGCTACCTTGAGCCTATCGCGAATCAATTTCACTTTCTGTTCAGACTCCTTTATCAGATCCGGTCCAAACAACTGGCAGTCTCCAACTTCATCCCAAGACAATGGGGTCCTGCACCTCCTTCCGTACAAGGCTTCGAAAGGGGCCATCTTCAAACTGGATTGATAGCTGTTGTTGTAAGAGAACTCTGCATACGGCAAATTCTCGTCCCAACTAGATCCGTAATCTAGCGCACAAGCTCTTAGCATATCCTCCAAAATCTGATTGACTCTCTCAGTCTGTCCATCTGTCTGCGGGTGGAAAGCTGTGCTAAACTCCAGTCTGGTTCCCAAAGTTTCATGCAACTGATTCCAGAACTTTGAGGTAAATTGGGTTCCTCTATCTGATACTATGCTCCTTGGGACTCCATGCAGACGAACGATTCTGGTCATATATATCTTTGCCAACTTTGCACTGGTATAGGTAGTCTTCACTGGAATGAAATGAGCTACCTTTGTCAAACGATCGACTACAAACCATATCGAGTCATAGCCTGAACGTGTTCTGGGCAATCCTGTAATAAAATCCATGCCTAACTTATCCCACTTCCATTCGGGTATCGGCAATGGCTGTAGCAATCCTGCTGGCTTCTGATGCTCTGCCTTTACTCTCTGACATACATCACAAACCGCTACATATTCCGCAATATCCTTCTTCATTCTGGTCCACCAGAAAATATCCTTCAAATCCAAATACATCTTGGTATTTCCTGGGTGAATCGAATACGGTGAATCATGGGCCTCTTGTAAAATTAACTTCCTGATCTCCGAATCATTTGGTACATAGACACGGTCTTCAAACCATAAGGTATCGTGCTCATCCTCACGAAATCCCTTAGCTTTTCCTTTGCTCATTTTCTCCTTAATAGAAGCAATCTCCTTGTCAGTCTTTTGAGCTTCTCTGATCTTATCCATCAAAGTAGACTGAATCTCCAATGCTGCTACATAGCCTCTTGGAACTATTTCCAAACATAGCTCTCGAAGATTTTCGGCTAACTCCCTTGGTAAATCTCCCGTCATTAGGGTGTTGACATGGCTCTTACGGCTCAACGCGTCAGCTACTACGTTAGCCTTTCCGGGGTGATAATGCAATTTCATATCATAATCCTTGATGAGCTCCAACCATCTTCTTTGTCTGAGGTTCAACTCCTTCTGTGTGAAAATATATTTCAAACTCTTGTGATCCGTGTACACCTCGCAATGGTTTCCAATCAGAAAATGTCTCCAAGTCTTCAATGCATGCACTACGGCTGCTAACTCCAAATCATGCGTAGCATAATTCAACTCATGAGGCTTAAGCTGTCGTGAGGCATATGAAACAACTCTTCCTTCCTGCATAAGCACTGCTCCAAGTCCTCGACGTGAAGCATCACAATACACCTCATAATCTTTGGTCTAATCCGGTAAAATCAACACTGGTGAGGTAACCAAACGTTTCTTCAACTCCTGGAAACTAGCCTCACATTCCTCAGTCCATTTGAACTTGGTATCCTTCTTCAACAACTCCGTCATAGGCTTCGCAATCTTTAAGAAGTTCTCAATAAACCTCCGGTAGTATCCTGCGAGTCCAAGAAAACTCCGGATCTCTAACTGTTGTTGGCGCTTCCCACTTGGTCACAGTATCAACTTTAGTGGGATCTACTGCTATACCTTCTCCGGATATAACGTGTCCGAGAAATCCAACTTCCTTTCAACCAAAAACTCACATTTGCTAAATTTGGCATATAATTGATGTTCTCTGAGCTTTCCAAGAACCAAACGCAAATGCTCCTTATGCTCCTCTTCATTTTTCGAGTAAACCGGATATCATCAATGAACACTATGACGGACTTATCCAAGAACTCCATAAACACTATGTTCATCATGTTCATAAAATATGCAGGTGCGTTAGTCAGACCAAATGACATAACGGTATACTCGTACAGCCCATACCTGGTGGTAAAAGCCGTCTTAGGTATATCCTATTCTCGAATCTTCAACTGGTGGTATCCTGATCATAGATCGATCTTGGAAAATACCTTAGCTCCTTGCAATCGATCAAACAGATCATTGATCATCGGTAGTGGGTACTTGTTCTTGATGGTTACTTCATTCAATCCTCGATAATCAACAACCATCCTTAACGATCCATCCTTCTTTTCCACTAGAAGTACTGGCGATCCCCAAGGCGAATGAACTTGGGCGAATATATCCTTATCCAGTAACTCCTTAATCTGCTTCTTGATTTCCACCAAATCCTTTGCAGGCATCCTATATGGTCTCTTTGATATTGGCCCTGTGCCTGGCAAAAGCTCAATCAAAAACTCAATATCTCTATCCGGTGGCATGCCTGGCAATTCTTCTGGAAATACATCGGGGAAATCCTTCACTACTGGTACTTCCTCCTGCACAACTCATGTTAAACAATTTACTTGAGTCCTCTTCGGCACATGCCGAGATACATACTTGATCCTTCTCCCTTCTAGGGTGGTAAGCAAGATTGACTTACTGGCGCAATCGATGTTTCCTCCATACATCGATAACCAATTCATACCCAGAATTACATCCAAACCTTGTGATTCCAATATTATCAAATCCGAGGGGAACACATGCCTACCTATACTTAATGGCACTTGAAAACATCCTTGGCTAGCCATATACTCCGCTCCTGGTGAGCTTACTAACATAGGTGTTCTAAGAACTTTGGTGGGCAGGTTATACGTATCCACAAATCCCCTTGATATATATGACTGCGATGCACCAGTATCGAAAAGAACGAGTGCAGTAAATGACTTAACCAAAAACTTACCGATTACTGCATCCGGCTGCTCTTCAACCTCCTCCACGTTAACGTGGTTCACCTGTCCCCTATTGAAAGGGTTCGGCTTCTTCCCAGAGCTTCCATTGCCATTTCCATTCTGGGATTCAGGACATTCATTGGCATAATGTCCGGTCTTCTAGCACTTAAAGCAAGTGACTTGGCTCAGGTCTCTCTTGGCTGGGGTCGATGGGTTGGTGCGGTTCTGGCCGTTGCTTCCTCCATTACCATTACCATTCTTGGTGCCATTGTGATTGTGCGAGATACCTCCTCCATGGGTATGCTGAAAATGTCCTCCCGGTCTAGGGGTAAAACGTGGCTTCTGCTGAGCTCCTGAATTGTGCTTCCCTTGTCCATACTTCCTCTTGCGATTCTCAATCTGCTGTTGCTTCCCTTCAATCATGAGAGCACGATCTACCAATTCCTGGTAGTTGTTGAAGGTTGCTACCATCAACTGCATTCTCAACTCATCATTCAGTCCTTCCAGTAACTTCTCCTGCTTAGCTGCATCCGTAGCAACGTCATCTGGGGCATAACGTGCTAGTTTACTAAAGTCCTCCACATACTGGCCAACTGTCCGTCCTCCTTGGCGCAAGTTGCGAGACTCTCGCTTCTTTATGGCCATAACTCCTGGTGAAACATGGGAAGTTCGAAAAGCCTGCTGAAACTGGTCCCATGTGACAGTGTCGACAGGGAAAGTGGCTGTGAAATTCTCCCACCATGATGCTGCGGGTCCTTCAAGCTGATGTGCGGCAAACTTCACCTTTTCCGCATCCGTGCATCCTGCTGTGGTCAACTCCCTAGCTGTCTTGCGGAGCCAATCATCTGCTACTATCGGCTCGGTGCTACTGGAAAACACCGGCGGATTCAGCCTAAGAAAATGGGCTAAGTGATCAACAGGTGGTGGTGGTGGTGGGTTGTTGTTGTTGTTCCCCTGATTCTGATTCTGGACTACCAACTGCATCAATGTGTTCTGCTGCTGGATCAACTGGGTGAGCTCCGGTGGGAAGGTAAATCCGGGGTCACGTCTCGGAGGCATCTGAGGTTTTAGAAAAGATGAGATTTAAGAATAGAGAGGGGTCTAAAGAGAAAACACTACCCATATGCACATGAGGCAAAAGCAAACAATTCACTTCATTTAATCAATCAAACAAAGGCATACAATCGATCTAACTATCACAAAAGTGCTCGGACTACTATATTTACATGGTGGACTACTACTACTGATGAGGTGGTCTACTAAAAATATTCTTCGGTTGCAGACTCCATGATATCTGCTCCAGCTTCATCAACATAGTCATCATCGCTATCATCTGGATCCGAGTCGGTGTCGTCGATGATGATGTAGTCTTCCGGACGAATCTCCTTGGGTTTTTCATCTTCTTCTACTGGTGTAGGGCCTCCCATAAATATTCCGATCTTCTTGATCAGATCGTCATTCTTCTCCACTAATACTTCGATTTCCTCTTCATAATCTTCACGTGTAGCCTTGAGTTCTTCCTCCAGTTCTTTGATTTTTGTCCTTGCCTTCTTCAGATCTATCATGTCGGCGCACATTTGGTTCTCCTGACGTCGAATGTGCTGGTTTAACTCCTGGATAAAAGCTGCAACTGATCTATCCTTTCTGGTGCTGATCATCTACCAGTGCTCATCTCGGCGCCCACAAATCTGGTAGATAGTATCCTTAAGATCATTGCGGTTGACTTCTCCAATACGTCCCATGGCGATGTGAGCTGCCATGCTCTTTCCTAGACTCCAAGTTGGTGCATCAAAAGAAAACTCTATGGGCTCAGTGACTGGCATGAACGTCCTTCCTGGAACTTGAACTTGAATCATCCAGCGCTCCTCTTCAGGTAAAGTGGCGTTGTAGGTTCCGGTGAAGCTTGGTACTCCTATGTTTAGGTATCTAGTGACTTCCTTCAAGTGACGTCCAAAGGGTGTATCTTCATCCGGTTGCGTGAACTTGTTCCTTGCATCCACCATCCTAAAAGAGTAGAAAAGATGAGAAGTCAGAAAGAGAAGAGAGTGAGTAGTGATCTAGGTCTTTAGCTTAGTGGTCGTGTCCTACAGTCAGCGTGTGCTCTGATACCATCTTGTAGCGACCAGACCTCAAACGGTCCAATCTCTGTGCTCAGGTGTCATCCCTGGATCAGTAATGCTGACACCACACAGTACTTGAAGGATTTATAACAGAGTAGCAATCACACACTTATTACATCGAGTGTCTCAAAAGAGAACTTATTACAATAAATATGGCTTAAGGCCATCTAATAACGATAACAGCGGAAGGCTTGGAAGATAAGTGAGTCCATCAACTCCAACGGCATCACTAAGTATAGAACCACGACCTAAAACTCCTTAATCATCATCTGAAAAGTCTGCAACATTAACGTTGCAGCCCGAAACGGGTCAGCACATGGAATATGCTGGCAAAGTAACACATAGAGAGTAATGTAATGAAACGGGCTATTCTATATGCATATTTGGCTGGTGGAAAGCTCTATGGTTACAGTTTTGCGTAAAGCCAATTTTTCCCTACTACAAAGGAATAAATTTTATTTAACTATCATGGTAGTTGTTAAACATTGAGAATGGTTGACAGCATTCTCAATCCCAATTAAGCATCATCATTAAACAAAACCCAACAAAATTAATTTTAGAGTAACATGTTGAGATTCACATGATAATCCAGGTACTAGATACTCAAGATGTCCATAACCGGGGACACGGCTAATCATGATTAGTTTATACACTCTGCAGAGGTTTGCGCACTTTTCCCCACAAGACTCGATCGCCTCCGTTTGGTTTCTCGCACTACAGGGTGTTTGAGACACGGATGACCGAGACATAGTCTTTCAGAAGCGCTAGCACCTTACGATCGGGTAGACCGTTACACCTACTTTTGCCTACATCTGCTAGTCTACCACTTTAAGAGTTCGCACAACTTAATCAACTATGCTAGAGCCCATAATAGCTTGTGGCTGCACACGGAAGTTTCTAGCATGAATAATCTCATGATCCCTTTGAGCCTGGGTGGCGGTCCATAAAAAAACAGGCAATCCTGGAATACCCAGGTGCCTCAATCCACCCAGATGTGTGTTTAAGTTGCCACCTTAAATAAACCATTAATTAACAATCTCACATCTGTCATGGATACACTCACCCAATCCACGTCTACTAGCATAGCATGGCATAATAAGCAAACGTAGAAGTAACTCCCAAAGGTTTGATAATAACAGGTAATAGGTTCTACCTCATCTACTTCCCAAACCCACAATTTAATTAGATCCTAATCATGCAATGTGTGAGGATTGATCTAATGCAATAAAACTGGGTAGTTGGAAAGCATGATCAAAGTGTTACTTGCCTTGCTGATGATCCGGGAAACCTAGCGATTCGAAGTAGCAAGCAACGCACTCCGGGTACTCTATCGCAAACAAACAAGCATACAATAAGTACTCAACTAATGCACAGGTAAAACTCAAATAAGAGATATAACCAGAAAGTTCAACTTAAGAACTCCGGTTGGCAAGAAGAGTCAAACCGAACGAAGCAACGAAAGACAAACGACAAAAGAAACAGGCTTCGTTTACTATTCTGGTTCTAGGGCAATTTTTACAGTGGAAAAAACTTGTTTGAGTTGGTTAAACGAAAAGATGGTTTCGAGACGAAACTCCAGGCGCTTGAATCACCTGATTCCGATAAACGAGCGAAAAGTTAGACTAAAACAAAAATCGGATCAGAAATCGCGATCAGAAAAATTGCAGATTTAATCCGAGAAAAAGAAAAATGACGAACATTCGTTAAAACGAACGAACGGGCGAACGCTCGCTATTTAAATAAACCGGAAAAACCGATCTATTTAAAAAAACCGAAACTAAAAAAACGACGAAACCGTCGGAAAACCGAATGGTTTTTCGAGAAAAACCGGAGGCAAAAAAAAACTACCTCCGGCGACTCCGGCGGTGCGGCGGGCGGCGCGGCAGCGGCGGCGGCGGCGGGGGGGGGGGCGTCTAGGGTTAGGGTTTTTTCGGGTGGGGCTGCTTAGGCTTCGGCCGGGTCCTCGGGGCGCTATAAAAAGGCCCGGGCAGGAGGAGTCCTGGCCGGTTACGGCCCAAGGTCGGTTCGGACCTTTTTTTTAAATAATTACGCTCTGAAAAAAACAAAATAATTACTAAACGGACTCCAAAAATCCAAAAATAAATTTTCCCCAGCTTCTAAAATCAAGCCGCACAGGATGAACATTTATTCGGGGCCTAAATGCAATTTTGAAAAACGCGCATTTTTCCTAAATTCAAATAAAATAGCAAATAAAACCAAAATAAAATCTTAATTTATTTTTTATTAAATCCTTAATATTTCTTTATTTTGGGAAAGTCATTTTATTCCCTCTCTCATATTTTTGTAATAGAAATAATTGAAGATAAAATAAATAAAATCAAATGATCCTATTTTCAAAATTTGAGACAACTCAAATATGAAAATAACGAAATCCCCAACTCTCTCCGAGGGTCCTTGAGTTGCGTAAAATTTCTAGGATCAACCAAAATGCAATAAATATGATATGTAATGATGATCTAGTGTATAACATTCCAAATTGAAAATTTGGGATGTTACAAGATGACCGTTGGTGACACTATTCTCTCTGGTTCTCCAATGTTGAGCTCTATGGCCGTAGAGGGTCCGGCAGGCTCTAGACTCCCGTCTTTGGACCTGGTGACACGCTCTAGATCTAAGGCTGGAGCGGTGGTTGGGGTCGTGATTCCTTGGAAGATCAAGTCTCCTCGGATATTAGCGACATAGTTCAGATTTCCAAAACTGATCCGCTGACCAGGGGCGTAGCTGTCGATCTGCTCTAGGTGGTGAACCGAGTTGGCACGCAATGCGAAGCCGCCGAATACAAAGATCTGGCCGGGGAGAAAAATCTCCTTCACGGCAGCATTGTTGTAGATGATCGATGGAGCCATCGAGCCTTTCGATGACGGCACAGTGGAACTCTCAATGAAAGCACCAATGTCGGTGTCAAAACCGGCAGATCTCAGGTAGGGGGTCCCGAACTATGCATCTAAGGATCGAAGATAATAGGAGACAGGGACATGGTGTTTACCCAGGTTCGGGCCCTCTTGATGGAGGTAATACCCTATATCCTTCTTGATTGACTTTGATCAGTATAGGGGTTACAAGAGTTGATCTACCACGAGATCATAATGGCTAAACCCTAGATGTCTAGCATGTATGATTATGATTGACTCTATGGACTAAACCCTCCAGTTTATATAGACACCGGAGGGGGATAGGGTTGTACAAAGTCGGTTTACGGAGAAAGCAATCTTCATGCATGCAAAGGAGAGTCCCATTCGGATATGGGGGAAAGTCTTCTATCATGTATCTTCGTGGCCCATTAGTCTGGCCCATGTTGCATAGCCCGAATGACCGAGGACCCCCTTATCTAGGACTCCCTCAAGCTACTCTAGCTAATTGCTCCCACGTTCAATACGTATCTGGATTGAGATTTAGAGTCATCTAGATCAGTGTCAAAGCTTGCATCGACGTAGCTCTTTACGACGGACTCTTATCACCTCCACAACCGAGAAACATTTCCTTAGTCCTCTTTAAGGCAACTAAGGATAATTTTGACCGCTGTATAGTGATCTAGTCCTGGATCACTAATGTACCCCCTTGCCAAACTCTTGGCACGATACACAACATGGCATACTTTATAGAACCTATGGCTGAGGTATAGGGAATGACTTTCATTCTCTCTTTATCTTCTGTCGTGGCCGGGTTTTGAGTCTTTAGAGAACTTCACACCTTACAATACAGACAAGAACTCCTTCTTTGACTGATCCATTTTGAACTCCATCAAAATCTTGTCAAGGTATGTACTCATTGCAAGTCTTATCAAGCGTCTTGATCTACCTCTACAGATCTTGATGCCCAACATGTAAGCAGCTTCACCGAGGTCTTTCATTGAAAAACTCTTATTCAAGTATCATTTTATGCTATCCAGAAATTCTATATCATTTCCAATCAACAATATGTCATCCACATATAATATCAGAAATGCTACAAAGCTCCCACTCACTTTCTTGTAAATACAGGCGTCACCATAAGTCCGTATGAAACCATATGTCATGATCATTTTATCAAAGCATATATTCCAACTCCGAGATGCTTGCACCAGTCCATAGATGGATCGCTGGAGTTTGCACACTTTGTTAGCACCTTTGGGATCGACAATACCTTTTGGTTGCATCATATATAACTCTTTTTAAGAAATTCATTAAGGATTGCAGTTTTGACATCCATTTGCCAGATTTCATAAAATGCGGCAACTGCTAGCATGATTCGGATAGACTTAAGCATCACTACGAGTGATAAAATCTCATCGTAGTCAACACCTTGAACTTGTCAAAAACCTTTTGCGATAAGTCGAGCTTTGTAGATAGTACTACTACCATCAGTGTCCGTCTTCCTCTTGAAGATCCATTTATTCTCAATGGCTTGCTGATCATCGACAAGTCCACCAAAGTCCACACTTTGTTCTCTGCTACCTCTTGAGCTTGTGTTGGTTTATCCCTTGAAGAGGAAAGGGTTATGCAACAAAGTAGAGTAAGTATTTCCCTCAGTTTTGAGAACCAAGGTATCAATCCAGTAGGAGACAACGCAACAAGCCACCGAATACCTGCACAAACAAACACCAACTTGCACCCAAAGCGACAAAGGGGTTGTCAATCCCTTCACGGTTATTTGCAAAGTGAGATCTGATATAGATGTATAAATGGAAAAATAATATTATTGGTATTTTTGGTTTATAGATCAGAAAGTAAAAGATTGTGAAGAAAGTAATAGGAAACTAAAATTGTAGATCGGAAACATATATGATGGAAAATAGAAGATTATATGATGGAAAATAGACCCTGGGGCCATAGGTCTCACTAGAGGTTTCTCTCAAGATAGAAAATATTACGGTGGGTGAAAAAATTACTGCCGAGCAATTGATATAAAAGCACAAAGTTATGACAATATCTAAGGCAATGATCATGAATATAGGCATCATGTCCGTGTCAAGTAGACTGAAACGATTCTGCATCTACTACTATTACTCCACACATCGGCCGACTCCTGTCTGCATCTAGAGCATTAAGTTCATGAGAACAAAGTAACACATTAAGTAAGATGACATGATGTAGCGGAATTAACTCAAGCAATATGATGAAAACCCCATCTTGTTATCCTCGATGGAAACAATACAATATGTCTCGGTTCCCCTTCTGTCACTAGGATCGAGCACCGCAAGATTGAACCCAAAGCTAAGCACTTCTCCCATTGCAAGAAAAACCAATCTAGTTGGCCAAACAAATTGATAGTTCGAAGAGGCTTGAAAAGATATCAAATCATGCATATAAAAATTCATAGGAGATTCAAATAATATTCATAGGTAAGTTGATCATAAATCCACAATTCATTGGATCTCGGCAAACACACCACAAAAAAGTATTACACCGAATAGATCTCCAAGAACATCGAGGAGAACATGGTATTGAGAATCAAACAGAGAGAAGAAGCCATCTAGCTACTAGCTATGGACCCGTAGGTCTGTGGTAAACTACTCACGCTTCATCGGAGATGCAATGGTGTTGATGTAGAAGCCCTCTGTGATTGAATCCCCCTCCGGCAGGACGCTGGAAAAGGCCCCTAGATGGGATGTCACGGTTATAGAAGGTTGCGACGGTGGAAAAGTGGTTTCGTGGCTCCCCTGGAAGGTTTCGGGGTATTTGAGAATATATAAGCGGAAGAAATAGGTCAGTGGAGTCACGAGGGGCCCACAAGGGTGGGGGCGTGCCCTACCCCCTGGGAGCGCCCTCCAACCTTGTGGCCACCTCGTGGATTTCTTGACGTGCACTCCAAGCCCTCTGGATGTCTTCAGGTGCAAGAAAAATCATCGCGAAAGTTTCATTCTGTTTGGACTCCTTTTGGTATTCCTTTTCAACAAAACTCTAAAACAAGGAAACAACAGAAACTGGAACTGGGCTCTAGGTTAATAGGTTAGTCCCAAAAATCATATAAAATAGCATATTAATGCATATAAAACATCCAAAACAGATAATATAATAGCATGGAACAATCAAAAATTATAGATACGTTGGAGACGTTTCAGGCATCCCCAAGCTTAATTCCTGCTCGTTCTCGAGTAGATAAATGATAAAAATAGAATTTTTGATGTGGAATGCTACATAACATATTTATCCATGTAAATCTCTTTATTGTGGCATGAATGCTCAGATCCATATGATTCAAAACAAAAGTTTAATATTGACATAAAACAATAATACTTCAAGCATACTAACAAAATAATTATGTCTTCTCAAAATAACATGGCCAAAGAAAAAAGCTTATCCTTACAAAATCATATAGTCTGGCTATGCTCCATCTTCATCACACAAAATACTCAAATCATGCACAACCCCGATGACAATCCAAGAAAATGTTTCATACTTTTGACATTCTCAAACTTTTTCAACTTTCATGCAATACATAAGCGTGAGCCATGGACATAGCAGTATAGGTGGAATAGAAGGTGGTTGTGGAGAAGACAAAAGGAGATAATCTCACATCAACTAGGCGTATCAACGGGCTATGGAGATGCCCATCAATATATATCAATGTGATTGAGTAGGGATTGCCATGCAACGGATGCACTAGAGCTATAAGTTTATGAAAGCTCAAAAAAAGAAAACTAAGTGGGTGTGCATCCAACTTGCTTGCTCATGAAGACCAAGGGCATTTTGAGGAAGCCCATCATTGGAATATACAAGGCACGTTCTATAATGAAAAATTCCCACTATTATATGAAAGTGACAATATAGGAGACTCTCTATCATGAAGATCATGGTGCTACTTTGAAGCACAAGTGTGGCAAAAGGATATTAACATTGTCCCTTCTCTCTTTTTCTCTCAATTTTTTGGGTCTTCTCTTTTTTGGCCTTTCTCTTTTTTTCCTCACATGGGACAACTAATTCTCTAATAATGAAGGTCATCACACTTTTATTTACTTACAACTCGATACTAGAACAAAATATGACTCTATATGAAGGCATCCGGTGGTGTACCGGGATGTGCAATGAATCAAGAGTGACATGTATAAAAATATGATGAACGGTGGCTTCGCCACAAATACGATGTCAACTACATGATTATGCATAGCAATATGACAATGATGGAGTGTGTCATAATAAACGGAACAGTGGAATGTTGCATGGCAATATATCTCGGAATGGATATGGAAATGCCATAATAGGTAGGTATGGTGGCTGTTTTGAGGAAGGTAAATGGTGGGTTTATGGTACCGGCGAAAGTTGTGCGGTACAAGAGAGGCTAGCAATGGCGGAAAGGTGAGAGTACGTATAATCCATGTACTCAACATTAGTCATAAATAACTCACATACTTATTGCAAAAATCTATTAGTCATCATAACAAAGTACTACGCGCATGCTCCTAGGGGGATAGATTGGTAGGAAAAGACCATCGCTCGTCCCCGACCGCCACTCATAAGGAAGACAATCAAAAAATATCCCATGCTCCAACTTTGTTACATAACAGTTCACCATACGTGCATGCTACGGGACTCACAAACCTTAACACGAGTATTTCACAAATTCACAACTACTTACTAGCTTGAATCTAATATCACCATCTTCATATCTCAAAACAATCGTAAGGAATCAAACTTCTCATAGTAAGGTTTTTATTATATCCCTCTTGGATGCCTATCATATTAGGACTAGTTTTATAACCAAAGCCAATTACCATGCTGTTTTTAAAGACTCTCAAAATAATATAAGTGAGGTACGAGAGTTCATCAATTTCTATAAAATAAAACCACCACCGTGCTCTAAAAAGATATAAGTGAAGCACTAGAGCAAAATTTGCCTAGCTCAAAATATATAAGTGAAGCACATAGAGTATTCTAATAAATCACAATTCATGCGTGTATCTGTCAAAAGGTGTGAACAGCAAGGATGATTGTGGCAAACTAAAAAGCAAGGACTCAAATCATACAAGACGCTCCAAGCAAAACACATATCATGTGGTGAATAAAAATATAGCCTCATGTAAAGTTACCGATAGATGAAGAAGAAAGAGGGGATGCCTTCCCGGGGCATCCCCAAGATTAGGCTCTTTGGCATCCTTGAATATTACCTTGGGGTGCCCTGGGCATCCACAATCTTAGTCCCTTGCCATTCCTTATTCCATAGTCCATCAAATCCTTACCCAAAACTTGAAAACTTCAACAGAAAATCTCATAAGCTCCGTTAGTATAAGAAAATAAATCACCACTTTTTGGTAGTGTTGTGAACTCATTCTTTATTTATATTGGTGTAATATCTACTATGTTCCAACTTTTCCATGGTTCGTACACCCAGATACCAGCCATAGATTCATCAAAATAAGCAAACAACACTCGAAAAACAGAATCTGTCAAAAACAGAACAGTCTGTAGAAATCTGGAGATTTCAAATACTTCTGTAACTCCACAAATCCTGAAAAATTAGGAAGTCCTAGTAAATTTGTTAATTAATCCTCTGGAAAAATAATTAGTATTTTCTCGCGCTTACATTAAAAATGAAAACTAATCTCCTGAGTGCAAAAGTTTCTGTTTTTCAGCAGGATCAAATCAACTATCACCATAAGCTATCCCAAAGGTCTTACTTGGCACAAACACTAATTAAAACATAAAACCACATCTAACTAGAGGCTAGATGAATTATTTATTGTAAAACAGGACCTAAAAAGCAAAAACAAAGATAAAATTGGGTTGCCTCTCAACAAGTGCTATTGTTTAACGCCCTTGGCTGGGCATAAAACACGAATAGATCTAAGTATTATCATCTTTGGCATGCAATCCATAAATGGCTCTCATAATACATTCATAAGGTAATTTAATTTTCTCTATAGGGGAGTGTTCCATGCCTTTCCTTAATGCTCCTTTTGGATGTAGACATTCAAGAGCTTGGCATTGAATTGGATCCAATGCCAAATATCCATGACATTGGCATTGAGGTTCATTATCAATTTTAGTGTTTGGATGTGCATGCATTCAGCACATGGAATCCATGAGGAGCAACAATTCCAAATCACGTTTGGATGGTGGAAGTGTTGAATTGCAAAGCGTACACACATAGAGCAGTGCAGAGCACACTCATAGCAACTAGCGCAGGGCACAAATATAGGAACTAGGAAGTTACGCAGCAACACGCACGGAGCAGCGTGGAGCACGGCCAGAAATCAGACGCACGCATGCAAAGCAGCAACACACACACACACACACTGGTAAATCAGATGCACACAGAGCAGGTGCGCACTGCCGGAAATCTGAACGGACGCAGCCAAGCACACATGACAGCAACGACCGTGCTGCTGACAAATTGGAGCTTCCACGTCGGACTCGCCGCCGCCGCCCATGTCCAGCCAGACTCGCCGTGCCGCCGCCACCAGTTGCATCCATGAACGTCGGCCCTTGCTTGCTGTCTCCCCCGTCCGAGGCAGTAGCTCCCAGGCTAGGGAGACAATGCACTGGCGAATCACGACTCAGTTATAGAGGGCACAAGGGGAAGGGATGTGGGCAAGGTTGGGGTGGCCACCATAGGAGTGCCTCCATCGAGCTTCGCCTGGGTCATCTCGATCTCAGCCTGGGCAGTGATGGAGGTAGCCTAGATGCATAGAGAAGCTGGCGTCCTAGACGGTGGCAGCAGCCGCTAGGGTATTGTGGAGAAGCCCCCGCTAACCGGCGGGTGGGCGGTCTGGCCTCGACCTCCTAGCTAGAAGGCGCATGTGTTGGTGAAGCAGATGGCGAGTCCAGCGAAGGGGTAGCGAGGCGATTCCAGCGAATACGGAGCCCAGGCGCTCTATATTCACGGAGGGTCGTGCGTGTGTCGAAGTAAACGGTTCGATATTGCGATCGAATTGCACACCCGAATACCTGAGCCATCCAAACAGTGGCATTCGGGCCAGCCCAATGCCAATTATGAAATCCAGCCTTCAATGTCTACATCCAAACGAGGTGTAACAGAAATTGAAATCAAATGTTTCCTTTTTCATATCAATAATTGCACCAATCGTTCTAAGGAAAGGTCTACCAAGAATAATAGGACATGTAGGATTGCAA
The DNA here is from genome assembly GCF_018294505.1 of Triticum aestivum. NCBI lineage: Eukaryota > Viridiplantae > Streptophyta > Magnoliopsida > Poales > Poaceae > Triticum > Triticum aestivum. The sequence goes on along the minus strand of NC_057800.1, from coordinate 190,924,217 downwards.
TCTATATCAAGAACAATGAAATCTACGGGCACATAATTTCTCTTTGCAACAATAAGAACATCATTAATCCTTCCCATTGGTTTCTTAATAGTGGAATCCGCAAGATGCAAATTTAAGGAACAATCATCAAATTCACAGAAACCTAACACATCACAAAGAGTTTTTGGAATCGTGGAAACACTAGCACCCAAATCACACAAAGCATGACATTCATAATCTATAATCTTAATCTTAATAGTAGGTTCCCATTCATCATAAAGTTTTCTCGGGATAAAAACTTCCAATTCAAGCTTTTCTTCAAAATATTGCATCATAGCATCAACGATATGTTTAGTAAAAGCTTTGTTTTGATTATAAGCATGAGGAGAATTCAACATGGATTGCAACAAGGAAATACAATCTATTAAAGAACAATTATCACAATTAAATCCCTTGAAATCCAAAAGAGTAGGTTCATTACTACCTAAAGTTTTGACCTCTCCAATCCCACTTTTATCAATTTTTGCATCAAGATCTAAAAACTCCGAATCATTGGGATGCCTTCTAACTAAAGTTGACTCATCTCCAGTACCATCTTTATCAAGATTTACATTGGAAAAAAGGATTCAATAGGAGTCACATCAATTACTTTAAGATCTTCATCATTATTTTGACGGAAACTAGAAGAACATGCTTTTAAAAACCAATCTTTTTTAGCACGCATCTTAGCGGTTCTTTCTTTGTGCTCATCAATGGAAATTCTCATGGCTTTGAGAGACTCATTAATATGATGCTTAGGTGGAATAAATATAAGTTTCAAAGAATCAACATCAAGAGAAATTCTATCCACGTTCCTAGCCAAATTCATCAATCTTAAGCAATTTTTCTTCAATTAGAGCATTGAAATTCTTTTGCGGACTTATAAATTCTTTAACACTATTATCAAAATAAGAGGACATCTTATTATAATTTCCATAGGAATTTTTGTAGGAATTACCAAAATTATTATAGGAATTTCTAGGAAATGGCCTAGGATTAAAATTACCTCTATACACGTTATTACCAAAATTGTTCCTACCAACAAAATTCACATCCATAGATTCATTATTATTTTCAATCAAAGTAGACAAAGGCATATCATTAGGATTAGTAGGATCACTCTTTCTAACAAATAATTTCATAAGCTCATGCATCTTTCCACTCAACACATTAATCTCTTCAATCGCATGCACTTTTTTACTAGTGGAAGATCTTTCGGTATGCCATTGAGAATAATTAACCATAATATTATCTAGGAGCTTAGTAGCTTCTCCTAAAGTAATTTCCATAAAATTACCTCCGGGGCCGAATCTAAAAGATTTCTAGAAGCAAAATTCAATCCGGCATAAACGTTTTGTATAATCGTCCACAAATTCAAACCATGAGTAGGGCAGTTTCTAATCATTAATTTCATCCTCTCCCAAGATTGTGCAACATGTTCATGATCAAGTTGCTTAAAATTCATAATATCGTTTCTAAGGGAGATGATCTTAGCGGGAGGAAAATAATTGGAAATAAAAGCATCTTTACACTTATTCCAAGAATCAATACTATTTTTAGGCAAAGATGAAAACCAAGTTTTAGCACAATCTCGAAGTGAGAACGGAAATAGCTTAAATTTAACAATATCATTATCCACATATTTTTTCTTTTTCATATCACACAGATCAGTGAAATTATTAAGATGGGATGTGGCATCTTTATTGGGAAGGCCAGAAATTTGATCTTTCACAACAAGATTCAGCAAAGCGGTATTAGTTTCACAAGATTTCGCGTTAGTAGCGGGAGCAATCAGAGTACTAATAAAATCACTATTGTTGGTATTGGAAAAGTCACACAATTTGGTATTATTTTGAGACATCGTGACCAAGCAAGCAATCCAACACACGAGCACACAAAAAGCAAACGAAGAAGACAAACGAAAAAGGGGCGAAGAAAAGGCAAATCTTTTCGAAAATTGTTTTAGAAGTGGGGGAGAGGAAAACTAGAGGCGAATGGCAAATAATGTAATGCAAGGGATGAGAGTTTATGATGGGTGCTTGGTATGTCTCGGCTTGGCGTAGATCTCCCCGGCAACGGCACCAGAAATTCTTCCTGCTACCTCTTGAGCTCACGTTGGTTTTTCGCTTGAAGAGGAAAGGGTGATGCAGCAAAGTAGAGTAAGTATTTCCCTCAGTTTTGAGAACCAAGGTATCAATCTAGTAGGAGACAACGCAACAAGCCACCGAATACCTGGACAAACAAACACCAACTTGCACCCAATGTGACAAAGGGGTTGTCAATCCCTTCACGGTATTTGCAAAGTGAGATCTGATATAGATGGATAAAACGGCAAAGTAATATTTTTGGTATTTTTGGTTTATAGATCGGAAAGTAAAAGATTGCAAAGAAAGTAAATAGGAAACTAAAATTGTAGATCGGAAACTTATATGATGTAAAATAGAAGATTCTATGATGGAAATAGACCCGGGGGGCATGGGTTTCACTAGAGGCTTCTCTCAAGATAGAAAATATTACGGTGAACAAATTACTGTCGAGCAATTGATAGAAAAGTGCCAAGTTATGACGATATCTAAGGCAATGATCATGAATATAGGAAAAGTAGACCGAAACGATTCTGCATCTACTACTATTGCTCCACACATCGACCGACTCCTTCCTGCATCTAGAGTATTAAGTTCATAAGAACAGAGTAATGCATTAAGTAAGATGACATGATGTAGCGGAATTAACTCAAGCAATATGATGAAAATCCCACCTTGTTATCCTCGATGGCAACAATACAATACATGTCGGTTTCCCTTCTGTCACTAGGATCAAGCAACGCAAGATTGAACCCAAAGCTAAGCACTTCTCCCATTACAATAAAAACCAATCTAGTTGGCCAACCCAAATCGATAGTTCGAAGAGACTTGCAAAGATATCAAATCATGCATATAAGAATTCATAGGAGATTTAAATAACATTCATAGATAAGCTGATCATAAATCCACAATTCATCGGATCTCGGCAAACAAACCGCAAAAAGGTATTACATTGAATAGATCTCCAAGAACATCGAGGAGAACATGGTATTGAGAATCAAAGAGAGAGAAGAATCCATCTAGCTACTAGCTATGGACCCGTAGGTCGGTGGTAAACTATTCACGCTTCATCGGAGAGGCAATGGTGTTGATGTAGAAGCCCTCCGTGATCGTATCCCCTCGTGCAGGACGCCGGAAAAGGCCCCTAGATGGGATCTCACGGGTACAAAAGGTTGCGGCGGTGGAAAAGTGGTTTCGTGGCTCCCCTGGAAGGTTTTGGGGGTATTCAGAATATATAGGCGGAAGAAATAGGTCGATGGAGTCAAGAGGGGCCCACAAGGGTGGGGGCATGCCCTACCCCCCTGGGCGCGCCTTCCTACCTTGTGGCTGCCTCGTGGCTTTTCTGACATGCACTCCAAGCCCTCTGGATGTCTTCTGGTCCAAGGAAAATCATCACGAAAGTTTCATTCTGTCTGGACTCCGTTTGGTATTCCTTTTCTACGAAACTCTAAAACAAGGAAAAAACAGAAACTGGCACTGGGCTCTAGGTTAATAGGTTAGTCCCAAAAACCATATAAAATAGCATATTAATGCAAATAAAACATCCAAAACAGATAATATAATAGCATGGAACAATCAAAAATTATAGATATGTTGGAGACGTATCATTATCATACATGGATCCTATCTCAGATTTCATGGCCTCAAGCCATCTGTCGGAATCTGGGCTCATCATAGCTTCTTCATAGCTCATAGGTTCGCCATGGTCTAATAACATGACTTCCATGCGTACCACTCTAGTGCGGAACATGCTCTGTTTGACCTACGAGGTCCAGTAGTAACTTGATCAGAAGTTTCATGATCACAATCATTTGCTTCCTCTCTAGTTGTTGTAGGCATCACGGCAATGATTTTCTGTGATGAGCTACTTTCCAATTCGATAGAAGGTACAATTACCTCATCAAGTTCTACTTTCCTTCCACTCACTTCTTCGAGAGAAACTCCTCTAGAAAGATTCCATTCTCGGCAACAAAGATCTTGCCTTCAGATCTGTGGTAGAGGGTGTACCCAATTATTTCTTAAGGGTATCCTATGAAGACGCACTTCTACAATTTGGGTTCGAGCTTATCAGGCTGAAGCCTTTTGACATAAGTGTCGCAACCCCAAACTTTAAGAAACGAAAGCTCAGGTTTCTTGCCAAACCACAGTTCATACGGTGTCCTCTCAATGGATTTAGACGGTGCCCTATTTAACATGAATGCAGTTGTCTCTAATGCATAACCCCAAAACGATAGTGGTAAATCGGTAAGAGACATCATAGAATGCACCATATCCAATAAAGTACGGTTACAACGTTCGGATACACCATTACGATGTGGCATTCCAGGTGGTATGAGTTTGTGAAATAATTCCACATTGTTTTAAATGAAGGCCAAACTCGTAACTCAAATATTCGCCTCCATGATCAGATCGTAGAAACTTTATTTTCTTATTACAATGATTCTCCACTTCACTCTGAAATTCTTTGAACTTTTCAAATGTTTCAGACTTGTGTTTCATTAAATAGATATACCCATATCTGGTCAAATCATTTGCAAAGGTCAGAAAATAATGATACCTGCCGCGTGCCTCAACACTCATTGGACCGCATACATCGGTATGTATTATTTCCAATAAGTCATTGGCTCGCTCCATTGTTCCGAAGAACGGAGTTTTAGTCATCTTGCCCATGAGGCATGGTTCACGAGTATCAAATGATTCATAATCAAGTATTCCAAAAGTCCATCTGCATGGAGTTTCTTCATGTGCTTTACACCAATATGAACTAAACGGTAGTGCCACAAATATGTTGCACTATCATTATCAACTTTGCATCTTTTGGCATCAATATTATGAATATGTGTATCACTACGATCGAGATTCAATAAACCATTCTCATTGGTTGTATGACCATAGAAGGCTTTATTCATATAAACAAAATAACAATTATTCTCTGACTTAAATGAATAACCGTATTGCAATAAACATGGTCTAATCATATTAATGCTCAACGCAAACACCAAATAATATTTATTTAGGTTCAATACTAATCCTGAATGTAGAGGGAGTGTGCGATGGTGATTGTATCAACATTGGAATTACTTCCAACACACATCGTCACCTCGTCCTTAACTAGTCTCTATTTATTGTGCAACTCCTGTTTCGAGTTACTACTCTTAGCAACTGAACTAATATCAAATATCGAGGGGTTGCTATAAACACTAGTAAAGTACACATCAATAACATGTATATCAAATATACCTTTGTTCACTTTGCCATCCTTCTTATCCGCCAACTATCTGGGGCAGTTCTAGTTTTAGTGACCATTTCCTTTGCAGTAGAAGCACTCAGTTTCAGGCTTGGGTCTAGCTTTGGGATTCTTCATGGGAGTGGCAACTTGCTTGCCATTCTTTTGAAGTTCCCTTTCTTTCCCTCGCCCTTTTTCTTGAAACTAGTGGTCTTGTTAACCATCAACACTTGATGCTCTTTCTTGATTTCTACCTTCGCCGATTTCAGCAATGGGAAGAGCTCGGGAATCATTTTTGTCATCCCTTGCATATCATAGTTCATCATGAAGTTCTAGTAGCTTTTTGATAGTGACTAGAGAACTCTGTCAATCACTATCTTATATGGAAGATTAACTCCCACTTGATTCAATGATTTTAGTACCCAGACATTCTGAGCACATGCTCACTGGTTGAGATATTCTCCTCCATCTTGTAGGCAAAGTACTTGTCAAAGGTCTCATACTTCTCGACAAGGGCATGAGTCTGAAATACCAATTTCATCTCTTGGAACATCTTATATGCTCCGTGGAATTCAAAACATTTTTGAAGTCCCAGTTCTAAGCCGTAAAGCATGGCGCACTAAAATATTTAGTAGTCATCATATCGATCTTGCCAAATGTTCATAATGTCTGCATCTACTCCTGCAATAGGTCTTTCACCTAGCGGTGTATCAAGGACATAATTCTTCTATGTAGCAATGAGGATAATCATCAGATCATAGACCCAGTCTGCATCATTGCTACTGAAAGATCGAGGATGTCTCCTAGAGGGGGGTGAATAGGCGCTTTAAAATAATTACGGTTTAGGATTGAACAAATGCGAAATAAACCTAGCGGTTAATTTGTCAAGCACAAAACCTACAAAACTAGGCTCACCAATGTGCACCAACAACTTATGTTGAGCAAGATAAACAACTATGTGATAGCAAGATATGTAACAAGAAACAATATGGCTATCACAAGGTAAAGTGCATAAGTAAAGGGCTCGGGTAAGACATAACCGAGGCATGTGGAGATGATGATGTATCCCGAAGTTCACACCCTTGCGGATGTTAATCTCCGTTTGGACCGGTGTGGAGGAACAATGCTCCCCAAGAAGCCACTAGGGCCACCGTAATCTCCTCACACCCTCGCACAATGCAAGATGTCGTGATTCCACTAAGGGACCCTTGAGGGCGGTCACCGAACACGTACAAATGGCAACCCTTGGGGGCGGTCACCGAACCCGTACAAATGGCAACCCTTGGGGGCAGTCACCGAACCCGTACACTTTGGCAACCCTTGGGGCGGTCACCGATACCCATCAAATTGCTCGGGGCGATCCCCACAACCTAATTGGAGATCCCGACACTTGCCTGGAGCTTTACACCACAATGGTTGAGCTCCGAACACCACCAACCATCTAGGGCGCCCAAGCACCCAAGAGGAACAGCTCTAGGGTACCAAGCACCCAAGATGATGCGGGGCTAACCCGGTGTAGGCCGATCTTTCATGATTGCAGTGGATTCCCTTGAAGAACACGAAGAACATGGGGAAGAACGGGGAGAAATCACAAGGGGAAACACTCAAGAACAAGTCCAATCACACATCCACTAAATAATCAAACACACAAGATCCACAAGGTACATGAACAACAAAGGGAAAGATACAAGGTAGAGTTCATCCCAAATCCAAAGGAGATGGGGGCTTGATGATCTAGATAGATCCTTCCCTGAAGGGGTCTTGATATCCCTTGGGATCTTCTCCGAGGAGGTCTTGGCCTCCAATGGAGTAGTCTCTCTCACTCAAGAGGAGAAGGTAGGAGCAAAGCTCACATACGAATGAGCTATCACTTTATTAACCCTAGCTAGGAGGAGGTAGGGGTATTTATAGTATAAGTGGGCGAAAGGGTAAGTGGGAAGGAATACAAGGACAAAGGCCCACGGCTGCACACAGGCAGTTATCGGACGACCGGTGGGGGTTGGACGTCCGGTGGCTCAGGACGGTCCGGACGTTCGGTGTGCGTCGGAAGTCCGCTGATTCTTCTTGGGTGTAGCGGTACCAGATTTCTAGAGGTTGTCGGACGTCCGGGAGCTGGGACTTGTTGGACGTCTGGTGGGCGTCGGTCGTCCGGCCGCTGTAGCACGCGTCTGATGTAGTTCTTCTGGCCGTCTGGGATGCATCAGGTACCGAATGTCCGATGGCGTCCGGACGTCCGGTGGCTGTAGCTTGTAGCAGCTCCGTTTCTTCCGTCTTCTCTTCCATGCTTCCCTCGCGGATGGTGCAGTTATACACTTGCGCTCACACTCCTCCTCCTCGTCTATAGCGTTCCGACAATACCGATGTATGCACACGAGTGGAGTCTCAAGTAGTATACCATCCTCGAAATGGTCAAGTGAGAACGTGTAAAGGAGATGATTCACCTTTATGAATGTGAAGTAGAGGTCACACGTGTCAGTTGCCAAATGGACTCTTGACATGGTGATGTCCGTAGGATGCTCCGCATCATCTCCCCCCTTGGGAAAGATCCGACCTTGGATCGAAAACCAAATCACCATGGGAAAGAGATGGCTTCGCCATGTAGAAGTGGCCGTTAACCAAGTAATCATCATCTTCAAGCTCGCAATGGGCACTCTCCAATGTCGCACCGTCCAGTGATTCCTTCAAAATGAGCAAGTACAACAAACACTTGGAAAAACAATGTGGTTAGCGTTAGTGCAAAACCAAGCATTCAAGAGGTGATTCACCAAACAAGTGTCGTCATCATGCAAAGCATATGGTTTGACAAAGGATTGTGACATGGCATGTAAGCACATAAATTGAGCACAAGCAAATATATCATGGGGACAAGCATGTAAATGTGAGGTAATGATGCAAATATGTGTGATAAGAGAATAAGCATCTACCTCAAGTTCATAGCAAGTATTCATAAATTGCTCTATGAAAGGTCTATGGTAGGCATAAGAATCATTCACAACACCAAATAAAATGAAATGTCTAAACACATGGGTCAAGTGAAAATCGTGTGGCACTCAACACAATAGAAAGAGCAATTGTTCATCAGGTGTGAGGCAATCAAGTCAATCATGTGACAAGCAATGGGACATGGCATATGTGAAGAAATGACATTGTTGCAACCAAGCATATGATAGAAGCAAGTAATCCAAGAATTGGATGCAACACACAAGGCATATATATCATGATGCATGGAAAAGTGTAAATGGCAAGTTGAAGCAAGATCTCTAACATGTGCGCAATCAAGGGGTCCAAGTCTCATGGTGCAAACAACACAAGTAGTATGATCCACACTATTCATGCTCATGGTTTTGGGTTTCTCGAAAGAGAAGGATATCACCTTGAAAGTACATCCTTGTGCGTCCTTCACAATGCCGAATCACAAGGAACTGCGATGTAGAATCGTCGTGGTAGAAGGTGGTTCGCTCTCAAGAGCTCGAATAGTCAACTCACGTGAAGTGGAAGTCGACACGATGTCCAAGTATCCTACACATGAACAAAACCATTAGAAGCACAAGTGCATGAATAATATGATGCAACAATGGTGATATTCATGGCACTAGGTATATGGTGCAAAGAGGTAAGACAAGCATGCTTCACAAGAAATATGTCAAAATCCCCAAATATATGTGATAATGCTATGGGGGCAATCTCATTAGCAAGACCAAAATCATTGTTGCACTCAATACATGTCAAATCATCTAGCATGAGAAAGGCAATACATGGAGATATATGACAAGAAGCAATAATAATCATGTGCAAATCATGTAGACTGTTGTCATCAACCGCATGAAATGAGCAAGTATGAATCATCGGTGATGCAACATAAGCAATCATAGTAATCAAGTCGTGCAAACTAGTGGAGCAAAGATGCAACACACTAGAGGAAATCATGGAAATCATGTCATGTGAGAAAATAATAGGCATATGCAATGCACGTGACATATCGCAAGAACGAACACAAGGCAAGACCATAGTATCATCATAGGAATGGGTCACAAAAGGAACATGGCAATAACTAGCAATATCTCCACCAAGCTTGAAAATACACATACAAATACGAGAATCAATGATCATGTGTAATGCAAAGCATCGGTCACGAATGCATGGCAAAGGCATAGGAATAAGCATATCATGCAAAGTGAACATGGCAAGATGGGCATAGAATGTGTAATGGAAAAGAACCCATAGCCAAGTGAGGGCCATGTAGAAGAAATGCGCGAAGTTCTTGCGCAATGGGAATGGTGTGAAATACAATCCATGTGATCCCAAGTCATTGTTGCTCTCTAGAGCTCGTTGTGTCAACTCATGGGATTGTGAGGTTGATAAGTATTTATGGGTACCTACACAAAAGAGACAGAAACCAAAGAAATTGTGTGCATGGTAAATATACACATCATCCATCATGATGTGTATGTGCACATGAGAGTTAGCACAAGATAAGCATCGCTCGAAGAAATTTGATGCACGGTATAAGAACATGTCATCCATCATGAAAGAATAGTTATTGTGTATAACACGATGGGGACACAAATTGAGAATGGAAGTATATGGCACATCAATAGCATGTTTATTCATGGGAAGCATATCATGCACACAAGTATTGGGATCATGCAATGAATGGGATGAATCAAAATCTCCTAAAATGTATGAGGAAACTATGGGGGTCTCCTCGGGAGCAATATTGGGAACATCATATGGAGAAAATGGACAACATCCTAAACAATGCATGTCCGAAGTTAGGTAGTTATGGCATGGCATATGAGATAAATGATGCAAAGGGAGCATATCAATATCATCACAAGAAAAACAAATGCCAATAACCATGGGCTTGACATCTATGCCATAAGTGCAAATTGGTTTATTTTAATGGCATATGCATAGTCACTATGAAGAGATTGCAAATATGACATGTGATTGATCTCATGCATAGCATATGACAAGTCAAGAGGGTTGTCAAACATGGTGTGACCTAGAGAATTGTCACAAGAAATCCTATGTAACATGGCATCACAATTAATAGACTCCACATGGCAATCGTCATACTCATCATAAATGGGCAATAAATCATCACATGAGGAAGTAGCACTAGCATGGAGCATGGTAATAGGTTGATCAACATCATGCAAGAAATCATAGTCAAGAATGTCCACTAGTGGGACTAGAGCATCACCGTCACCTATGTTACCTTTTTCATTCCACTCATGTGGTGTAGGTGAGGTGGCAAAGACCAAATGGTGGTCATCTTCATCTTGATGGAACCATGTGGGGGGTGCATCATATTCCACCATGGCTATCGTCTTGTCCAAAGGGAGGACGAAGCCATCGTATATTGGACCTAGCACCAAATGAGAAGACACAATAGAGGTAGAGGTTAAGTCATTAGAAATCATAGTGGCCTCACATGCCCTATCAACTACCTCACTCTCTCTATGTGGTGGTTCACTCACTCCCTCAAAGTAGGTGCACTCAAACTCACATATGGTGGAGTCACTCATCTCCCTGAAGTGGTGGTGGTGTGGCTCTCCTCACATGGGAATTGTGGCAACATATCATATATGGGGCTAGTGGTGAAGTCACTCTCACTCTCAATATGGTGGCACAAGTCACTCAAGTCATCATATGTCATCGTGCTCGAAGGGAAAATCCCATGCTCAACCATATCGTCGCCGTCGCCATGGATGAAGGCCGAAGATGGCACATCATCACTCTCGCCTCCTAAGATGGAAACATCATCCTTGCTCGTCACCATGTCGCTCGCCTCCAAAGCTTGTTCCTTGATTGGCTCCGTAGTCGTAGCCGCACCATCTTGAAAAAGAGTCATGGTGGACTCGGCATCATCAATGCCACAAAGAGGAATGGCGATGGAGTCGAACTTGGAAGCGTCGTTTTGGAGCTCGTCGGGCTTGGACATCTTGGTGGTGTTATCCTCATGCTTGTTCTCATGGAGCTTGGTCGTCGCGAGGTGATCTTGGGGTGGAGAAGCCTTGGCCTTCATGAGTTCTTGTTCTTCCTTGAGAGCACCAATGTAGTTGTCGTCGAGGGACTTGTAGTTCTCGAGGAGGATAGTCTTGGAGATGACATTGTTCAATCCCATCATGAAGTGAAACTTCATCGAAATGGGGTCGTCCACGCTGGCTCGTCGCAAGGCAATCTTCATATCCTTGAAGTACGCGTCGATGGACTTGGATCCTTGGATGGTGTTCTCCAATTGGCGTCAAAGTTGTTCCATGTAGGTTGGCGGCATGAACTCCAGCCGCAAAGTTCTCTTCGTCTTGGGCCAACTCATGTCGTAGCTCTCCGAAGGTGTGTGAAGCCACCATGTGGACACGTAGTCGTGGAAGTTCCTTGTGGCGCACTTCACTTGATCTTCGGGACGAACTTGATGTAGCTTGAGGTAGTCGTCCATCAAGCGCTCCCACTCGAGATACTCCTCGGGTTCTTGAGTCCCATAGAAAGGAATCTTGTAGTCGGTGTCGAGGTCGTAGTATCTCGTGGAAGTCACGGACTTGAGCTTGGAGAGCTTCTCTTGAGCGTAGCCTTGAGGTTCTTGTTGTCGAAGATGGCAAATATCCGAAGGTGAAGCTTGAAGTCGCTTGGCGAAGATGCCAAGGGAGATGGTGAAGCCTGATACTTCTCCAACGTATCTATAATTTTTGATTGTTCGATCCTATTGTATTATCAATCTTGGATGTTTTATAATCATTTTATATCATCTTTTGGTACTAACCTATTGACATAGTGCCAAGTGCCAGTTGCTGTTTTCCCCATCTTTTTTACATCACAAAAAATCAATATCAAATGTAGTCCAAATGCCGTGAAAGTTTACGGAGTTTTTTTATGGAGCAGAAGGAACATAATGGGCCATGGCTGCACCTGGGGGTGCCTTGAGGGGAGCACAACCCACAAGAGTGTGCCAGGAGGCCCAGGCACGCCCTGGTGGGTTGTGCCCACCTTGGGTGCCCCCGGACCGCCTCTTTGCTCTATAAATACCCCAATATTCCCAAAAACCTAGGGGAGTCGACGAAATATTGATCCAGCCACCGCAGAGTCCAGAACCACCAGATCCAATCTAAACACCATCTCGGATGGGGTTCAACACCTCTATTGGTGCTTCTCCGATGATGCGTGAGCAGCTCTTTGTAGACCTTCAGGTCCATAATTAGTATCTAGATGGCTTCCTCTCTCTCTCTCTTGATTCTCAATACAATGGTCTCTTGGAGATCCATATGATGTAACTCTTTTGCGGTGTGTTTGTTGGGATCCGATGAACTGAGTTTATGATCAGATCTATCTCTTTTTATATCCATGAAAGTATTTGAGTTTCTTTGAACTCTTTTATGCATGATTGCTTATAGCCTCGTATTTCTTCTCCGATATTTGGGTTTTGTTTGGCCAACTTGATCTATTTATCTTGCAATGGGAAGAGGTGCTTTGTAGTGGGTTCGATCTTACATGCTTGATCCCAGTGACAGAAGGGGAACCGACACGTATGTATCGTTTCTACTAAGGATAAACGATGGGGTCTATCTCTACATAGATAGATCTTGTCTACATCATGTGATCGTTCTTATTGCATTACTCTGTTTCTCCACGAACTTAATACACTAGATGTATGCTGGATAGCGTTCGATGTGTGGAGTAATAGTAATAGATGCAGGCAGGAGTCGGTCTACTGATCTTGGACGTGATGCGTATGTAATGATCATTGCCTGGATATCATCATGAGTATTTGAAGTTCTATCAATTGCCCAATAGTAATTTTTCACCCACTTTTTGCTATTTTTCTCGAGAGAAGCCACTAGTGAAACCTACGTTCCCCGGGTCTCTTTCTCATATTATCTGCCTTTGCAATCTATTTTCCTTTGCTTTTATTTTCAGATCTACTAAACCAAAAACCCAAAAATACCTTGCTGCAATTTATTCTTATTTATTCTATTTGGCGTTCGATCTATCAATCTACCACAAATTTACCTCACGTCTGTTTGCCTATCTAGAGGCACCGTACCCCGGAAGGGATTGACAACCCCTTTAACACGTCGGGTTGCGAGAAGTTGTTATTTGTGTGCAGGTGTTGTTTACATTGTGTTGCTTGGTTCTCCTACTGGTTCGATAACCTTGGTTTCATATTTAAGGGAAATACCTACCGCAGCTGTGCTGCATCATCTGTTCCTCTTTGGGAAAATACCGACGTAGCTTCAAGTGACATCAAAAGGAATTTCTGGCGCCGTTACCAGGGAGGATCTTCAACATATACCAGGTTCCTAATCACAAATCTCATCTCCTCGCAATTTAGATTATTTTCCATTTGCCTCTCGTTTTCCTCTCCCTCACTTCACAATTTTTTTCTGTTTTATTCGCCCTCTTTTTCCGTTCGTCGTTTTCTTGTCAGATCTATCTTTTGCTTGCAATCATGAGTGATTTCGGCCTAACTCCTAAGATTGGACGTACGATAAATCTGGATGGTAAAACTTTTATCTTGGGGCAAGGGAACGCTATGGGGAAAGAAGGTATCCAAGAATTTTTCAATTATGTTCGAAATCTAAGTCTTGATGATGCTCCTATACTTAAAACTACTAGATCTTATGCAAATGCTATTTCAGCACTAGTTCTGAAACTTGAAAGTAAATTTATTCGTACCCATCCTACTTTGCAAATATTGTTTTTGAGCTTCCCATTAGAAAGAGTCCTAGGGCTAAAAAGTTGGCTACCCTTGTCCTTATGAATGAATTTGATTACATAATATGGGAAGCAAGGGAAATCTTTGATTTTCATGGTATGAATCGTGAAAAACCTGTAATATATGAAATTCTTTACAATAGTGACTATGCTTTAAGACATTTGCTTGGGGATAATAAAATCTTTGATGAGAATCTTAAAAAGGAGGTCCCTGTTTTGGATATAATACAACAGGTTTTCAATAATGTTAATCAACATTATTCTTGGATTGTCGCGGGGAATCAAAAAGGTTATGATGAACATCAACTTAGGAATTCTAAGGTTTCTATGGATAATATGTTTTATGTTGTGTTTACAAAACCCCATGATGAAAACACCTCTAAGAAGGTTAAGAAGAAGGATGACAAAATTTAGATCCTTACTTTATGCCTAGCTAAGGGCATAAAACTATAGCGCTTGTTGGGAGGCAACCCAATGAATAAAATTTACTTTTGCTTCCTATTTTTGAGCGTTAGCACAATTATGCTACTGTTATGATTGTGTTTTGTATGTTTTGATTAGTGTTTGTGCCAAGTAAAGCCTTTATGATCTTCTTGGGTGATAGTTGTTTGATCTTGCTAAAAAAAGAAACTTTTGCGCTCATGAAAATAATTATCATTTTTTACCAAAGAGCGATACAATACCCATTCCACTTGCAGTAGATCAATATACAAATCGCTCATGCCGTCCTAATTTTTAAGAATTTTTGGAGTTACAGAAGTATTCAAAATAATCAGATTGCTACAGACTGTTGTGTTTTGACAGATTCTGTTTTCTTTGTGTTGTGTGCTTATTTTGATGGCGCTATGGTTTTCTTTGATGAGTTTTTGCCATAGAAAAGTTGGAGTATAGTAGATATAATGCAAGAACAAAATATGAATTGGTTTGATACAACACTTATAGTAGTGATTTATTATTTTTCTATACTAACGGATCTCACGAAGGTTTTGTTGAGTTTTGTGTGATTGAAGTTTTCAAGTTTTGGGTTATCTTATGATGGATGAAGGAATAAGGAGTAGAAGAGCCTAAGCTTGGGGATCCCCCGACATGCAAAGCTATTATCCAAAAATGAGCAGCCAACTAAGCTTGGGGATGCCGCTCGGTGGCATCCCCTCTTTCTTCTAACGACCATCGGTATTTTACTCGAAGCTATATTTTTATTCGTCACATACTATGTGTTTTGCTTGGAGCGTCTTGTATGATATGAGTCTTTGCTTGTTTTATTTTGTGTTTTAAGTCTTGATCCCTTGCTCGACACACTTATTTGAGAGAGCCAAAATCATGTCATGACTTGTTAGAATTCCTCTCTATGCTTCACTTAAATTTTTATGAGCTATGGACTTGCTCTAGTGCTTCACTTATATCTTTTTGAGCACGGTGTGCTTAGTATTTTTGAAGAAATGCTCTATTGCTTTACTTAGATTTATTTGAGAGTTAGTAAAATTTTCAAGAAATTCTCTCTTGCTTCACTTAAATTATGTTGAGAAAGAAAGAAATATTATGCTCATGATCTGCACTTATATTTGTTTGAGCTTATGAAAAGCAACACATGAAAATTAGTTCCAAAGTGATAGATATCCAAGAAGGATATAATAAAAACTTTCATGAAGATCAGTGGACGAAATAAACTTGATTATTAGTAATAGTTTTGAGATATGATGATGTGATATGTGAGTCATCTCGATGAGTAATTATGCTTTAGTAAGAATATTGGTGTTAAGGTTTGTGATTCCCTATGCAAGCATGGAAGTCAATAGTTGTGCAATGTAATTACATCCTACTTGTGGTGCATTATTTGGTGTTAATTATGCTTAATGCTCGCTTATGAGATTATCTGTTTCTTGGTTGATCGCTTCTCAATCTTTTGCTAGCCTGCATTTTGCACTAAGTATGATCTCTACTTGTGCATCCAAAATCGTTTAAACTAGTTTCACCACATGAGTCCACTATATCTACATATATGCGGTATTCCTTTTCCGTTCTAAGCAAATTTGCATGTGCCATCTCTAATTTTCAAAATAAACTTCTCTTTTGTGTGTTTGTTTCGCTCGCGGAGCAGTGAGGGGTGGCTAATATTTTCCATGCTGGATGTGTTATTCTCAAGATGAGTGTTTATTCACTTGTCATTGCATGAGAGTAAGGAAAAGGTCTTAGGGATGCCCAATCCCGAAATGCAAAAACAAATGAATTTACTTTATGTTGTCAAATAATAAATGCCTTGGAAAGTGTTGGTATGGAGGGCACCCATGGATACGGGTAGCCATGGAAAGTGAAAGAATGGTGGAAAAAGTAATACACTTTATTTTTTGTTTGGGAGCCGCCTATGGCATATCTAGCATGGAAAGTGTTGGAAACTCTAGCATGGAAAGTCCCAAAATGTTTTTATCTCTAAGTTTTTCGCTTTGAGCTCTGACACGTCTACAAATCACTACTTCCCTTTGTGAAGGGCCTTTCTTTTACCTTATGCAATTTTTATTTTGAATTTGAGTCTCCATCTTCTCTTATAAAAGCACAAACTAGGAGGCAATATGATCGTACTTGAGTATTGGGTGTAGCTAATATGCGAGTGTGTTTCATGAATGGATCAATGGTTGAGCATGATGGGCTAGGGATAACTTATTTTAGCAATGATATTTTGGAAGACATGGTTGCTTGTTGATAGCTTGAGTATTTAAATTATCATGTCAAAACTAGACTATTGCTTTGAACAATATAAAAGTCCATATTTCCATGCTATAAACAAAGAATATGATATGGCATGTTATGCAACATTCCACATCAAAATTTTTGTTTTTATCTCTTCCCTACTCGAGGACGAGTAGGAGTTAAGCTTGGGGATGCTGATACGTCTCAAACGTATCTATAATTTTTGATTGTTCCATGATGTTATATTATCAATCTTGGATGTTCTATAATCAATTTATAGTCATTTTATATCATTTTTTGGTACTAACCTATTGACTTAGTGCCAAGTGGCAGTTGTAGTTTTTTTCCATGTTTTTTACATCGTAGAAAATCAATATCAAACAGAGTCCAACTGCCATGAAACTTTACATAGATTTTTTATGGACCAGAAGGAACATAATGGGCCCTGGCGGTGCCTGGGGGTGCCTCGAGGGGAGCACAACCCACCAGGGCGTGCCAGGAGGCCCAGGCGCGCCCTGGTGGGTTGTGCCCACCTCGGGCGCCCCTGGATCACCTCTTTGCTCTAGAAATACCCCAATATTCCAAAAACCTAGGGGAGTCGACGAAATATTGATCCAGCCGCCGCAGAGTCCAGAACTACCAGATGCAATCTAGACACCATCTCGGATGGGGTTCACCACCTCCATTGGTGCCTCTCCGATGATGTGTGAGTAGTTCTTTGTAGACCTTCGAGTCCGTAGTTAGTAGCCAGATGGCTTCCTCTCTCTCTCTTGATTCTCAATACAATGGTCTCTTGGAGATCCATATGATGTAACTCTTTTGCGGTGTGTTTGTTGGGATCCGATGAACTTTGAGTTTATGATCAGATATATCTCTTTTTATATCCATGAAAGTATTTGAGTTCTTTGATCTCTTTTATGCATGATTGCTTATAGCCTCATATTTCTTCTCCGATATTTGGGTTTCGTTTGGCCAACTTTATCTATTTATCTTGCAATGGGAAGAGGTGCTTTGTAGTGGGTTCGATCTTACGGTGCTTGATCCTAGTGACAGAAGGGGAACCAACACGTATGTAACGTTGCTACTAAGGATAAAACGATGCGGTCTATCTCTACATAGATAGATCTTGTCTGCATCATGTCATAGTTCTTATTGTATTACTCCATTTCTCCATGAACTTAATACATTAGATGCATCCTGGATAGCGGTCGATGTGTGGGGTAATAGTAGTAGATGCAGGCAGGAGTCGATCTACTAATCTGGACGTGATGCGTATGTAATGATCATTGTCTGGATATTTTCATGAGTATTTGAAGTTCTATCAATTGCCCAACAGTAATTTGTTCACCCACCATTTGCTATTTTTCTTGAGAGAAGCCACTAGTGAAACCTACGGCCCTCGGGTCTCTTTCTCATATTATTTGCCTTTGCGATCTATTTGCCTTTGCTTTTATTTCCAGATATGCTAAACCAAAAACCCAAAAATACCTTGTTGTAATTTATTCTATTTGGTGTTCGATCTATCAATCTACTAGAAATTTACCTCACATCCGTTTGCCTATCTAGAGGCGTTGTACCCCAGAAGGGATTGACAACCCCTTTAACATGTCGGGTTGCGAGAAGTTGTTATTTGTGTGCAGGTGCTGTTTACGTTGTGTTGCTCGGTTCTCCTACTGGTTCGATAACCTTGGTTTCACATCTGAGGGAAATACCTACCGCCGTTGTGCTGCATCTTCCCTTCCTCTTTGGCGAAATACCAACGTAGCTTCAAGCGACATCAGAGCCATAGAGTGGTTGTTGGTGTTGAGCTCTTGACCTTCACGTTCTTGTTGGTGGTGGTGACGATGCCGATGTGATATTGCCGGAGATGGTAGCTCAGAAGCATGTGCTCTTGAGCGTCTTCTTGAAGATGAGAAAGATCTCTTGTAGGACTTGATGAGGGCTTTGATCTCCTCCATTTGAGCATGCATTTTGGCATTCAACTTGTTCGTGGCATCGAACTCGTTGTTGTTGTTGTAGACCGGATGGGGTGTGCTTTGCCTATCCATCACAAGACTCGAGTAGAGGTGAGTAGGAAATGAGATAAAAATACCAAGTTACCTTTTCCCAAAGTTGAGGATGTATCCCGTTCCACTCAATGTGAAATGAAAGAATAGTGGAATTGGTACCGGACTTGTTCACTCACACCTATCAAGTAAAGCTTATGGAGTAGCTTGGTGAGGATAGTGGCACAAAAATTTGATGTAAAATGTTAGCAAGAGACAATAATGTTGAAAGAGATTCAAAAATTCGCAAGTGAAACAAGTAGACCAATAGCAATGAATTGCACACGGAAACACACACACACGGATAGATAAATGGGGTCATGCAACCACTGAATGAGCATAAAATGTGGATTCCACCAAAACGCTCATGTTGCACAACTCAAGAGAGACACTAGCACAATTTCTCAATAGGCGGATACGACACTTGTGCACAACCTATAAGATGCAAAATGGATAAACTTTCTATCCTAAGTATGCTATGTATGTATGTTCTGGTGCTTTAGCACAAGATGATCCAAGATGATCAAGTATGATACCATATGATATATTGTAATGCACTATGATGCGATGCTATGGCTCTTGTTTACAAGCTTCTTTGCTCTCTTTTGCTTAAAAGTTTATTCTTTTTTATATGGACACAATGTGAAATGCACAAACCAAGATAGCAATTGTTTATATGCGGGAAAATTTTTGTGACACAAGAGATGGTATGATACCAAGATGATATGGTATGTATGCAATGGAAGGTGTAGATCAATGATCACTAATGTGCACAAGTAACATTGCTGGCAATACTCAAATGGCTAGTCTCGATAGGCAAGTAACACAAAATGGGCTAGGAGTTATCAATGCAATTGCAAGGGGAATATACAATGATGTCGTCGAGGTTATCGTCCGTGATGTACGATGACGACTTCGTGGCGATGATGAGTGGCGGTGTTCTTGATGTAGAACCGTTCCTAATTATCCGAAACACCTTAGGAAATGGAAAAACCGCAAACTAAAAATCTGAAATGTCAAATGGTGGTAGCGGGATGCGGTGGTGGTGTTGCGGAAGCTCAATGGGATTGCGGAAATGCAATGATGGGTTAAGTTGGGGTGGTGGAAGTGTATGGTGGGCAAGGTTATGAGGAAATGGTGGTGGCGGTTGATGAAGAAGAAACCATCCCTAAGTAGCCGAAACACCTTAGGAGACTTGAATCACTACTCAAACAACCACTAATGCTATATGGATCACAATGGGTTAGGTTGCGGAAGGCTATTGTGGTTATGCGGATGATGTGGTTGAAGCCCTATGCAAAGATGCCAAAGTTGCAAATATTTGATGGAGTCAAATGATGTTGGAAGTATTTTTGTGGGATGGGGAATGTCAATAGCTTCAAAACGAGCTAAAGAACGTCAAAATTGGAGTTTGGATGAATTAGTTGTGGCCGAAACAAGAATCACCCGAAGTCAGTTTCTACACGTGCCGGACGTCCGGTAATGGACGGATGTCCGGTCGGGCTTGGAAATCCATTGTTTCAGCTCGGGTAAGGGGTTCCAGTCATCCGGTAAAGGTCGGACGTCAGGTGGGTCGGGGTCAACGCGGGATTTGAGCTCCGGGATGCGATTTTGGGCAGAATTTGGGGATTTTGGGGCCAAAATTGAGCAAATTTCGTGGATGAAAGAAGGGGAAACTTGGGGAGATGCTACATCCACTTGAAACCAAGCAAATCGATGGATCAAAATCAACAAAACATCATCAAACCAACAAATCACAAAAAAAATTAGGGCTATTTTTGGTGGGGATTTTCAAAATTTAGGACAAAATCAAGGAAAAGAAGGCTAGAAAACGATGGGAGGGACTCCAAATACGTGATCAACGTGGCTCATGATACCATATGATGCGGGGCTAACCCAGTGTAGGCCGATCTTTCACAATTGGAGTGGATTCCCTCGAACAACACAAAGAACACGGGGAAGAACGGGGAGAAATCACAAGGGGAAACACTCAAGAACAAGTCCAATCACACATACACTAGACAATCAAATACACAAGATCCACAAGGTACATGAACAACAAAGGAAAAGATACAAGGTAGAGTTCATACCAAATCCAAAGGAGATGGGGCTTGATGATCTACATAGATCCTTCCCCGAAGGGGTCTTGATATCACTCGGGATCTTCTCCAAGGATGTCTTGGCCTCCAATGGATTAGTCTCTCTCTCTCAAGAGGAGAAGGTAGGAGCAAAGCTCACATACAAATGACCTATCACTTTGCTAACCCTATCTAGGAGGAGGTAGGGGGTATTTATAGTATAAGAGGGCGAAAGGGTAAGTGGGAAGGAATACAAGGACAAAGGCCCACGGCTGCACACAGGCAGTTATCGGACGACCGGTGGGGGTTGGACGTCCGGTGGCTCAGGACGGTCCGGACGTTCGGTGTGCGTCGGAAGTCCGCTGATTCTTCTTGGGTGTAGCGGCACCAGATTTCCAGAGGTTGTCGGACGTCCGGGAGCTGGGACTTGTTGGACGTCTGGTGGGCGTCGGTCGTCCGGCCACTGTAGCACGCGTCTGATGTAGTTCTTCTGGCCGTCTGGGATGCGTCAGGTACCGAATGTCCGATGGCGTCCGGACGTCCGATGGCTGTAGCTTGTAGCAGCTCCGTTTCTTCCGTCTTCTCTTCCATGCTTCCCTCGCGGATGGTGCAGTTATACACTTGCGCTCACACTCCTCCTCCTCGTCTACAGCGTTCCGACAATACCGATGTATGCACACGAGTGGAGTCTCAAGTAGTATACCATCCTCGAAGTAGTCAAGTGAGAACGTGTAAAGGAGATGATTCACCTTTATGAATGTGAAGTAGAGGTCACACGTGTCACTTGCCAAATGGATTCTTGACATGGTGACGTTCGTAGGATGCTCTGCATCACAAGAGTAATAAGCTTCTCAACTTGTAACTTCCATGTATCACCGTGTAGAACTCAAACTGATGCAACTAATGAAATGGCAAGGGCACACGAGGTGCCCAAGTCCCTTACTCTCAAATCCCACCAAAGCAACAAAAGTTATGGAGGAAAAAGAGAGGAAGAACGAAGAAGAGAAGACAAAGAAATCCAAGATCTAGATCCAAAGGGTTCCCTTCACATAGAGGAGAAAGTGATTGGTGGAAACGTAGATCTAGATCTCCTCTCTCTTCCCCCCCCCCCAAAACTAGCAAGAATCCATGGAGGGATTGAGAGATAGTAAGCTCGAAGAAGGTCAACAACGGGGGGCAAATGCGAGCTCAAAGGATAGGGTCCATTGGGGAAGAAGGCCCCCTTAAATAGGCACCCCTAATCCAATCATTATGCCCACTAGTCGTGCACAAGCGGTACTACTGCTTGGAGGAGCAGTACTACCGCTTAGCACGACCAAAAAAGCCCAACGAGGCAGAAAACATGAATAGTAGATCTGCCAGAGAGGTAGTACCGCTCTGGGGAGAAGTACTACCGCTCTACTACCGCTTAGGGAAAACAGGCAACAGAAACATGCACAACTATTGAAACACACGAGGTACTACTGCTCAAGGGTGCAGTACTACCGCTTGAGCGATACTACCGCTTAGAGAACATAGGCAACAGAAACATGCACAAAAGACTTTGCCCAAGCGGTAGTCCACAACGGAAGTACCGCAAGCAGTACTACCGTGGTACTAAGTGGTACTATCGCTTGGGTGATACAAAATAGCCCAAGCAAAATAGAAGAAATGGGTTGGACCGAAACAGTCAACATTTGCATATGAGCTCCGAATTGAGCAAACTCAAGATTGTTGGATAGAATATGACGAGTAGCATCCAACAACAACTGGTTATAATAAGAAAAGGCAGGGGAGGTATGCCTAAGATATAGAGGAGAGAAACCTCCAAAAGAGAAGAACCGGCATAACCTCCAACATCGAAAACATCACAGAAGATGCATGTGAACTCTGTTTTCGATGAACTCGAGCTTGTCATGAAAATGAACATAAGCTCCAAATCTCACAAGGAGAAGAACCAAACAAGAACCAATAAAGATGATGCAAGGATGCAATGGTTTGAGCTATCTACGAATGATACGATCAAGCTACTCATCGAGAGCCCCCCTTGATAGTACGGCAATCGATCCTATAACCCGGTTCCCAACTACCACCATGAGACCGGTAAA
Organism: Triticum aestivum; assembly: GCF_018294505.1. NCBI lineage: Eukaryota > Viridiplantae > Streptophyta > Magnoliopsida > Poales > Poaceae > Triticum > Triticum aestivum. The sequence continues at coordinate 190,901,282 of NC_057800.1, read as the reverse complement.
ATAGAAAACCTATCAAGGGCAAACTTTTGCCTTGCACATACACTACTATAGGAGACTGCTAATGCGATACTACGATTAGAGACCCTTTGAGAAACTGTGTGCGATGCAATGATCGCAAACGGTGGTGTAAGAAAACCGTCAGAAATGTATAAAATGTTTGCGATGACGGATGCATCAAACACGGTTCAGGTTTTAGTTGCGTGTGCGATGAAGGGCATACAGTTAATCCACTGAAACAGTCTACGATGAGGCAGAACAATAGAAATGGGCAGACATAACAATGTGTGTGCGATGCAGGACACACGACTAATCCATTAGAACTGTTTGCGATGAGGTAGAACAACAGAAATGGGCGGCCATATCAACGTGTGTGCGATATACGTCATACGGTTAACTCGGACAAACTGTTTTCGATTAGGGAACACAACAGAAACGGTTCAACTTAACAAGATGTGTGTGATATGTAGCATACAGTTCACATGGATAAACTTTTTGCAATGAGCCAAAAGAACACAAACGTGTCGTGTAACCAAGATGTGCGTGATACGTGGAAAACAGCCGACTCGGATGAACTGTTTGCGATGAGAAATTACAACACAGACGGTCAATACAGTTACTTCGTGTGTGATTCTATGTGTACAAAAAACTTTGAAAAATGCAAACTAGTTGTTTGCGATGGCTAGGAGTATCGCACACGATGCGCCTGCGAGTACTCGTGTGCGATGATTAGTATGTTACACATATGTTTCCTTATGTGAACATGTGTGTGAATTTGCAATATGGACAGTTAATATGCAAATGCCTTCTGGACATCGTGCACACGCTTAAACTCAATGAACTGTGTACGATACTAATACTTTCCATGAAAATTTATGAACTTGGGTAACAACATTTGGGTAACATATATATAGTGGTTACACTATTCGACAAAAGGAGGATCTTCGTAACACGGTTTTGACAACCATATGGTCCATATCTACATACTTAACATAGTAACAACTATCACATTTTAAGAGGCTAAGGGCCAACAACAATATGGTCCATATCTACATACTTAACATATATAGTAACAGCTAGCACATTTTAAGAGGCTGAGGGCCAACAACCACAACTATCCACTGGAAGCAGCTTAATCACGGCGACTCGGCATCTCGTCAATGAAAAGGAAGAGCCCTCCTGTGCCTTGGTAGAGCAGGAGTAGAACAATGTCTCCAATTTTCCAATATGGATGCATTGCCACGAAAACGAGAACTTGTTAATTTGAATGGTTCCATTTTTGTGGGAGATGCAGTACCTTGCAATCACTTTGGCGTTATTAGCAAGCACAAGTGTAATTCGACCACGCCGGGAAATCGATCCAGGAATGGCTACAGGGGGCAATTTTTGTTGACATGTAGAATAAAAAAACAATTGTAACATACCTTGAAGATATATATAGTTTATGAGCATCAACATTAAAATAACACTTTTTTACCAGCGCTTTGTGCACACTATTGGTCTTGTTCAGTGTGTGCACCATAGGTCTAATTAATCCCATCCAAAATCCAACGTTCATACATTGTGCTATCTCTGTCAGATTATCAACAAAGTTTATTACATGCTTCAAGTCCTTCTAGTGAAATTTGGTACGCTTAGTAACATACAGATCGTTCACTATGCATCCAACATATCCTACTTAAAAGGTGGAAATGTATTATTTATTCAGAACATGGTAGAAGAATATATAGTGTGCATAAATTGGTAAACATAATTTGTTACTGCCTAGGAACGGAGTCAGAATATGATATCACAATTGGTTGCTTAAATAGTGATCAATTGGTTGCTTAAATAGTAATATGACAGCATGGAGAAAGTTGAAAGGACACTAACCTCGATCAGACCTTGATCGGCTGATGACGTTGGGGAAGTAAACATCCATGTTAATTAGACCAGGCTGTGGTGCACACACTAGAATTTTATTGCCAGCTTTCAGTTCATAACACTTAGACATTTTTCTCCAAAGGTCCGCATTAAAATAGGAGTGACCATCTTTATCAAGTTTTACGCTAACCGTCATTGTAAACCCATGCTGCATTGTCAATATGACATCCTGGGACTCATCAACAAAGAAAAGCCCAAGATTTCCTACTACTCCTATTCTTGCAAAGCAAGGGATGTACTACTTGAAATGAAAATTAAGATCATAAATTAGATATATTGAAATAACCGAGCAAGATGCAAATATGGGAGTAACTGATAGAACATATCCGTATATAGATGCAAGAAAAGTACAAAAATATAGAATTAAAAATAGATAATGTAACAAAGATTTGATGCAAATATATAGATAATGTAGCAACAGACGGTATATGTTCACAAATTTAGGCCATGCCGACCGTGGTAGGTTGAGATCGAACATACCGAGCGCTCCCTGAAGTCATCCGTAATGGTGAGTTAGAACTTCGTTTCCAACTGGCCACGACCACAGTTGCCCGATTTGTGCTCGCACTATGCACACATGAATGAATACCCATGAATCAGCTAGAACAAAAATGATTCCAAGGCGATTTCCGCCGGTTGATTAACAGCGAGCGACGGACTGCGATAAGATATGAGTGAATATTTCGCTAATTAAGTTGATTACCTTCTCCATGAGAAAAATCCCAGGTCCAATCCCGCAGAAAACCCCAGTCAACCAGAGCCTAGAATGTCGGTGCAGATAGGCGGCGGAAAGCGGTGGAGGCGAAATCCGGTGCCGTTTGGAGCGCGACCTACGGCCACCGCCAACAGCCGTCAAGCTTAGGGTGCATAGTTGCGGAGGAGTCCACGGCAAGTGAGTGGGGACGAAGTAGGCGAGGGTTTTCTTTTCCTATTGCATGTGTGAGTGAACACACACGGTTCGCAGAGGTGACGGAGATGAACCGTGTGCGATAGTAAATCACCGAGATTGAATGGGAATCCGAATTTCCTTTGTCTTTCACCCATGAGTTTTTTTTCTACAATGAACATAAACCCTGCTAATCACCGTGTTCAAATTTGACACTTTTCCGGGTTCATTTATAATATTTAGGGGATTATGTGCATTTTGTAGGCATTACTGCACGTAATTCAAATTCTAAACAATTGGTGCATGAAAGGGTGCACAAGAACAATCTGAAAAAACCATACTCGTGGTATTTAGTAATTTCTCAAGCCTTTTACAAGGATGGGCAGAGATTTCAATGGAGTGAACCACAAATGCATCATTTACTGGGTTATCAACTATAGAACAATGAAATATGTGCTTGAAAAACATGACAGCTTGCATGGTGCCATGGTATGGCCTCACCGTGCCCTGGTTAAAAGTTGAGAAGGTTTAATTTATGTCGTCATGCACGCCCTTCATAAATCGAACCATCACCGAGGAAGTTCAATGCTTTCGAGAGGGAAATCACCAAGATTGAAGGGGAATCCAAATTTCCGTCCTAGTTTTTCTTTCAGATTATTTTCCAACGATCAACATACCGCCTCAAATGAAACATGTTCAAATTTGACATTTTTCCGAACTCATTTACCTTATTTAGGGGGTTGTGTGCATTTTCTAGGCATTAATTATGCACATAATTCAAATTCGAACAATCGGTGCATGAAAAGGTGCACAAGAACGGTCTGGAAAACCATGCTTGTGCTATACAAAAAATGAAACACATGGTTGGAAAACATGACGCCTGGTGTGGTGCCATGGTATGGTCTCACCATGCCCCTGGTAAAAATTGGAGAATGTTTTCCTTATGTCGTGATGCGCGCCTTTCATAAAATGAATCATCATCCGAGGAAGTTTCATGGTTTTGAGGGGGAAATCACCAAGATTGAAGGGGGATCCAAATTTCCTTTGCCCTTTGTCCACACGTTTTTTTTCTATGATGAGCATACAACCTGCAAATTACCGTGTTCAAATTTGGCACTTTTCCGGGTTCATTTGCCATATTTAGGGGATTATGTGCATTTCCTAGGCATTAATGCGCATAATTCAAGTGCAAACAATCGATGCATGAAAGGGTCCACAAGAACGGCCTAGAAAACCATGCTCGTGATATTTAGTAAATTCTCATGCCTTTTACATGGAATGGACAGATATTTCGATGAAATGTGTGGCAATAGTCAACCATAAATGTTTGTTTGTTGGGTTTTCAACTATAGAAAAAAAATGAAATAAATGCTTAAAAAGCATGACGCCTGGCATGGTGCCATGGTATGACCTCATCATGCCCTGGTAAAAATTTGAGAAGGTTTGGCTTATGTCGTCATGCACGCCCTTCATAAATCGAACCATCAGCGAGGAAGTTCCATGCCTTCGAGAGGGAAAATACCCAAGATTGAAGGGGGATCCTAATTTCCATCCTAGTTTGTCATTCATTTTTTTTCCAATGATCAACATACCACCTCAATTGCAACGTGTTCAAATTTGACATTTTCCCGGGCTCATTTACAATATTTAGGGGATTATGTGCATTTCTAGGCATTAATGGATATAATTCAAATTCAAACAATCGGTGCATGAAAATGTGCATAAGGACGGTCTCGAAAACCATGCTCGTGTTATTTAGCATATTCTCATGCCTTTTACAAGGAATGGGCAGATATTTCAAGGAAATGTGTGGCAATAGTCAACCATAAACGCGTCGTCTACTCGGTTAACAACTATACAAAAAATGAAACACATGGTTGGAAAACATGACGCCTGGCTTGGTGCCATGGTATGGCCTCATCATGCCCTGGTAAAAATTGGAGAATGTTTTCCTTATGTCATGATGTGCGCCTTTCATAAATTGAACCATCACCGAGGAAGTTTCATGGTTTCAAGGGGGAAATCACCAAGATTGAAGTGGGGGTCCAAATTTTCGTTGTCCTTTGTCCACGAGTTTTTTTCTACGATGAACATACAACCTGCAAATCACCGTGCTCAAATTTGGCACTTTTCCGGGTTCATTTGCCATATTTAGGGGATTATGTGCATTCCTAGGCATTAATGCGCATAATTCAAGTTCAAACAATCGATGCATGAAAGGGTCCACAAGAACAGCCTAGAAAACTATGCTCGTGCCATTTAGTAAATTCTCATGCCTTTTACAAGGAATGGACAGATATTTCGATGAAATGTGTGGCAATAGTCAACCACAAATGTCTGTTTGTTGGGTTTTCAACTATAAAAAATGAAATAAATGCTAAAAACATGATGCCTGGCATGGTGCCATGGTATGACCTCACCATGCCTTGGTAAAAATTTGAGAAGGTTTGACTTATATTGTCATGCACGCCCTTCATAAATTGAACCATCACCGAGGAAGTTCCATGCTTTCGAAAGGGAAATCCTCAAGATTGAAGGGGGATCCAAAATTTATTCGTTCTTTGCCCTGGAGTTTTTTCTATGATGAACATACACCCTGCAAATCACCGTGTTTAAATTTGGCATTTTTCCGGGCTCATTTACCATATTTAGGGGATTATGTGCATTTTCTAGGCATTTAGCGCATATAAATCCAATCCAGCTACAGGTGCACGGGTGTGATGAGAGGGATGTGGATTTCCGTTTGATCGCGACGCATCCCATGGTGCACACGCGTGATCCGCATGGCTGGGGTCCCGGCCAATCATAAGGCAACACACAATAGGCTCAGCGCACACTGTTTCCGGAAGCGACGGAGATGAACCGTGTGCGATAATGAACAAGCAAAATTGTAAGGGAAGCCAAATTTCTGTTGTCGTTTGTGGTTGAGCTCTTGAATACCACCGCACTGTACGGCTGCCCGGCCCCTCCGTCCCAGAGCTCTCTCCAGGCGTCGTCCATGGCACCGCGGCGCACAGTAACTGGTAAGGAAGCGACGGCATCCCACCGCGCCGCCTTCCTCGCCACCCGCGACCGCACACATGGTAAGGAAGCGATGGCATCTCGCCGTGCCGAGTTCATCGCCGCCGCTGGCCAGACAGTTACATGGGCGGACTGTTGACACCTGATTTTGGCAAGATACAGATTGCAATGAAGATGGTCTCGAGTGAACGTGTTTTCAGCATGAAAAGATTCACGTCGCCGAGTGGAACCACTTTGATGTTTCGGTTATATTCATTCGACTTTATCTTACGGACCGAAACTATACTCCGAGTGGCATAATTCAATGTTCCGAGTGGTTTTTGGCCAATCACGTCTTCAAGATGACCTCGGATGAAGGAGCACTCTTAAGGAATTGTCTTCGTCTCGTCGAGGCAATCGATTTTGACATATAAATCATCTCAATCCGAGTTCATATGCAAAAGTTAGAGGCAATACACTGCAGAACGAACCTCAACGGAAATATGGCGCAAGGTGCCAGACACTTGTCTGGTAGGTTGCGCGAGTAATTCGGCCATCAAGACGGCCTTGAATCGAAAAACCTTCAACACGAAAAGGTTTTGTCTCGTGGAGCCGATCGTTTTTCATATAAAATTTGTCTCAATCCGAGGTCGTATGCAACCTGGAGAGGCAAATCAAGATCAGGCTGTGTTTTCAGTCGGGAAATCCGAGTGAAAAGTTTACCATCCGAGTGAAAATCTACCGATCAAGTAAAAGGTCGAGTGAAAAACTTATCGATCGAGTAAAAGATTGGCTTCCGAGTGAAAATATAGTAATCCGAGTGAAATTATCATCCGAGTGAAGTTATTCCGAGTGAAAAGGTTACCGTCGGAATGAAAACTTGACGTTCGAGTAAGATATTGCCTTCCGAGCGAAATATAGTCATCCGAGTGAAAGATTGTCATCCGAGTGAAAGATTGTCTTTGGAGTGAAATTATAGTCATCCGAGTGAAAGATTTTCTTCCGAGTGAAAGACTCTAACATCCGAGTGAAAAGGTCCAGTCGGACGAAAAACTCTAATATCTGAGTGGATGAGTTCGGATCCGAGTGAAACTGAAGATGTGCCCGAAAGGTAATCTAGATGACCTCGGATGGAAAAGTGATCAACACGGAAGTTGTGCGCATCATCGAAACAATGAACTTTGGTTTTGGAGTCATTATCATATGAGATAGTATATGGCCTGTAAGTTCACTAAGAGACTTGGACAATCCAGTCCGTTACATGACCGAGTCCGACTGGATATTAAAGATGGCTTCGTAGAATATTCAAGATGGTCTTATTTGGAAAAGTGTTCAACATAAGGATTATTCGTCTCGTCGAGGCGCACAAGTTTCATATTTGGGACGTCTTGATCGGATGTCATATGCAAGCTCGGCGGCCCGCGCAAGGAGGAATACAGAAGTTGGGCCAGATTCAGAATGAATCCGAGTTGGAATAGAACTAGGACTCTAGGGCGTGAATTGATGTAATTTTTTGTAAGGAAAGCCTAGATGAATCCTTTGCTTGTACGGGAAGTCCATCTGCCTCTTATATATGTTGGGGGTGATGGCCGATTGAACAACACCAATCGAACCAATCAATCTATTACACTTTTGTGTTCATCTATCTTTATCCCCGACACTTGTATCTTTCTTTCTCGTTCTTCGTTCGTTCTTAGCATTGGAGGGCAGCGATCCACAAGGCTCTAGGGGTGAGCGAATCGACCTAGTGCATCCCATAGCTGCCGCACTCCCTAACGGGGTCCCTCCCGGGCGTGTGGGGTTTCGGGTCTTCAAAAGCGCCCGCTAACTGTCTTGCGTATCGCGCTGTCGGTCGGGTCTCCTTTGACGTGAGCTGCGGTGCATCACCCCCGGCGTCGAGGGTACACGTGACGTGTTCGTGTGTCAACACACTTTTTGGCGACTCCGCTAGGGAACGAAGATCAATCATCGTCATCCACCATGTCCGATCTTCCCAAGCCATCTGAGGTAGACGCCGATAACATCATTAAGCCCAGTCTTGATGAGATATCGGCCGATCATCGCCAAGTCTATGAGGAGTTGGAAGTGCAACTATCCCTAGGTGGTTTTGGTAATTCATAACAACATATAGCTCATTGAGCTAATGCTATTCCAAGATGATTATTTCAGGAAAGCTCAATGATTGGCATGGCATGGATGTGAAAGTGGAACCCTCAAAATGCTAAGGACAAAGGATTGGCTCAAGCTCAAAAGCTCAAGACTCTTCATTTTATATTTTAGTGATCCAAGATCACATTGAGTCTTTGGGAAAAGCCAATACTATCAAGGAGGGATGAGGTGTTGCTTAATGAGCCTCTTGCTTCATGTGCTTAGTGATATGCTCCAAAACCCTCAACTACTTTCCCATATCCACATATGACCTAAACCCTAAGCCAAACTCGGTCCTACCGATTCTTCCTATCCGGCGCCACCGAGTTTCACTTGTCATAAGCCACTGCCAAACCCTAGCATTTCGGTTCTACCGATAGGGATCTCGGTCTCACCGAGATGGGGTTGCAAACTCTCTGTTTCCCTTTCGTAACTTTTCGGTCTCACCGAAAGAGCGAATCGGTCCCACCGAGATTGCAATGTAAATTCAGTGTTTCCCCTTTGTAACTTTCGGTCTCACCGAAAGAGCAAATCGGTCCCACCGAGTTTGCCTGACCAACTCTCTGGTTAGCTAATTACCAAATTCGGTCTCACCGAGTTTGTGTAATCGGTCTCACCGAGATTACGTTATGCCCAAACCCTAACCATATCGGTTCCACCGAGTTGCATGTCAGTCCCACCGAAAATCTCTAACGGTCACTAGGTTTACATTTTCGGTCCGACCGAGTTTGTTGATTCGGTCCCACCGAGATTGGAAAACTGTGTGTAACGGTTGGATTTTGTGTGGAGGCTATATATACCCCTCCACCTCCTCTTCATTTGTGCGAGAGCCATTGGAGAGAGCCATCAGAACACATACACCATTCCAACTCATATGTTCTGAGAGAGAACCACCTACTCATGTGTTGAGACCAAGACATTCCATTCCTACCATATGAATCTTGATCTCTAGCCTCTCCAAGTTGCTTTCCACTCAAATCTTCTTTCTACCAAATCCAATCCTATGAGAGAGAGTTGAGTGTTGGGGAGACTATCATTTGAAGCACAAGAGCAAGGAGTTCATTACCTACACACCATTTGTTACTTCTTGGAGAGTGGTGTCTCCTAGATTGGCTAGGTGTCACTTGGGAGCCTCCGACAAGATTGTGGAGTTGAACCAAGAAGTTTGTAAGGGCAAGGAGATCGCCTACTTCGTGAAGATCTACCGCTAGTGAGGCAAGTCCTGTGTGGGCGATGGCCATGGTGGGATAGACAAGGTTGCTTCTTCGTGGACCCTTTGTGGGTGGTTGCTTCTTCGTGGACCCTTCGTGGGTGGAGCCCTCGTGGACTCGCGCAACCGTGACCCTTCGTGGGTGGAGCCCTGTGTGGACTCCCGCAACCGTTACCCTTCGTGGGTTGAAGTCTCCATCAACGTGGATGTAGGATAGCACCACCTATCCGAACCACGGGAAAAACATCCGTGTCTCCAATTGCGTTTGAAATCTCCAAACCCTTCCCTTTACATTCTTGCAAGTTGCATGCTTTACTTTCCGCTGCCAATATACTCTTTGCATGCTTGCTTGAATTGTGTGATGATTGCTTGACTTGTCCTAAAATAGCTAAAATCTGCCAAGAACTAAAATTGGGAAAAGGTTAAGTTTTTATTTGGTCAAGTAGTCTAATCACCCCCCCTCTAGACATACTTTCGATCCTACAAGTGGTATCAGAGCTTTGGTCTCCATTTGCTTTGATCTCCATAGCTTTTGGTGGTCATAGCCTTGGTTTCACAACCTAGGAGAGTATGGCGTCTAGCGAGGGAAATTATCACCGTAGAGGTCCTTACTTTGATGGTACTAATTTTGCTAGTTGGAAGCATAAAATGAAAATGCATATTCTTGGACATAACCCCGCCGTTTGGGCTATTGTGTGTGTTGGTTTGCAAGGTGACTTCTTTGATGGGAGAGAACCAAACCGTGAAGCTACCGCGGATGAGTTGAAGATGTTGCAATACAATGCTCAAGCTTGTGATATTCTCTTCAACGGATTGTGCCCCGAAGAATTCAACAAAATCAGCCGTCTTGAGAATGCAAAGGAAATTTGGGACACTTTGATTGATATGCATGAAGGTACCGACTCCGTCAAGGAATCCAAGTTGGATGTGCTCCAAGGCCAACTTGACAAGTTCAAGATGAAGGATGGTGAAGGTGTCGCTGAAATGTACTCTAGGCTTGCTCTCATCACAAATGAGATTGCCGGCTTAGGAAGTGAAGAGATGACCGATAGATTCATCATCAAGAAGATTCTAAGAGCCTTGGATGGAAAATATGATACCGTGTGCACATTGATCCAAATGATGCCCAATTACAAAGATCTCAAGCCAACGGAGGTGATTGGAAGAATTGTTGCTCATGAGATGTCACTTAAGGATAAAGAGGAACTTCACAACAAATCAAGTGGTGCCTATAAAGCCTCATGTGAAGCCCCTACATCATCGAGTGAGAAACAAGACTTCAATGAAGAATTGAGCTTAATGGTGAAGAACTTCAACAAGTTCTACAAGAGTAGAAGCAAAGATAGAAGCTTCAAGTCAAGGTCCTACAATGACAAAAGATCTTCTAGTCGAGAGCGAAACTGCTACAACTGTGGAAGACCCGGACACTTCTCCAATGAGTGTACGGCTCCCTACAAGAGAAGAGAAGATTCTCCAAAAAGAAGAAGCAAAGAATCATCACCAAGAGAGAGAAGGAGTAGAGATGATCGTTATGAACGAAGATACTCACGGAGAAGCAAGGATTCGGAAAGGAAGGAAAAATCATCAAGAAGCTACACAAGACGAAGACATCAAGCTCATGTTGGTGAATGGGTATCCGGCTCTGACTCCGACAGCCACTCCGAGAGAAATTATCACTCCGACTCCGAAGATACTCAAGATGAAGGTGTTGCCGGTCTAGCACTTGTGTCAACCAACTCCTACGACATATTTGACTCACCAAATGAAGGAATTGGAAGATGCTTCATGACCAAAGGTCCTAAGGTAACACACCCCGAGTATGTTGATTTCAATAGTGATGAAGATGACTTGTTAGGAGATGATTTGCTTATTGACAACTCTAGTGATGAATACTATGATGAAACGTCAATTAAACATGCTAATCAAGATAAAACGAATGACAATGATAAGGAGAAGATTGAGGCTCTAACTAAAGAACTAAACACTCTTAAGTTAGCTCATGAAACCATCTTCGAAGATCATCGAGAACTTTTAAGAGCTCATGAGAAATTACGCCTTGAAAAGCTCAATCTTGAGCAAGAGCATGAGTTCTTAAAAGCAATCAATGATGATCTCCGTAAGAAAAGTTCTTCTAACATTGCCAAGCGTTTACTCTTATCTACTTACATGCCTCAAGTCAAGTCTAGTAACAAGAACAAGAAAGATTCTTCCTCTAGTAGTAACAATGATCATGCTAAATCCAATATTGTTGCTTCTAGTAGTTCTCTTGATTTCACTAATGATTCTCTTAGCCAAGTTACACTTGAGCAAGAAAATAGTTTATTGAAGGGAATTATAGAGAAAGGAGTGTACAAAAGCCTTGCCGGGAGTAAGCAATTCGAGGAAATTGTGCGCAAGCAAGGAATGCACCGGAAGAATCAAGGTGTTGGTTTTGAATGAAAGTTCAATGCCAATGGAGTTGAGTGGGAAGAAGATCAATACCCCAAGACAAAGTTTGTCCCTCAACAAGAGAAGTATGATACTTCTTTCAAGGGGACACAAGCTCAAGATGATCTTCCACCACAAGACTACAAGAAAAAAGGCAAGGACAAGCTTCAAGAGGAAATCGACGCATTTGAAGAAGCTCCTAAGACCTTAGTCAAGTGGATTCCCTAGACTACTTCAAGTTCCACTTCATCAAGTACGACTACAACTCCAAGGATTCCCATCAAGATGATGTGGATCCAAAAGAAGAAGAACTAGAGAGTTCTTGAGGGTGACTCCGCCAACATACTTCACTCTTATCATTTTGGCGAGAACAAGTGCAATCAACTTCCACATCTTGCACTAGTTCAAGGAGTCATAAACCCTCTTGTTGGTAAGACAAGGGACAAGGTAACCTAAAAGTCTTCATGGACATCATCTTGTGTGTGCATCACTCTATGTCTATGGATATCCTTGTTTGTTCCTTATGGGACTAACCCATGTAGGTATTGAAAGTGAAATTCACTCAAATGGATAGCTCCAAGTGATCTACATCAACATTGAGCATCCACATCTTCAACATCTACATGAAGTCATCATCGACAAAATCCAAGGTTAGTTCATCCCTCTTAGGGGGGATATCACATCTAGGGGGAGCTTTACTCTAAGACTTGAGCTAAAGCAACTCTAAAGATGTGAACACAACAATGCTTTATGTAAAAGTGGTAACCCCACTTGAGCTTAAACGATGAGTATGACCTATGATCAAGTGTTCTCACTTGACTCCTAAGTCAATATACTCATATATAGATGACCTAGTCATCGCAAATTGCTTGATAGATGCTAGAATTGGTCGTGCATGCCTTGCCACATATTTCATTTGCCATCTTATTGTGTGAGCATGCTGGTTGCATATTTTACTCATTCGAGGACATCCACTTGTTGTTTTGATTGTTCGGTTTTATTTCTTTTTGCCAAGTGGATGGACAAGAATGCCTAAGAACCTCCTCTAGCTATCTATGCTTTTCTCGTCTCAAATTCTATTCATGCTGCATCACAAAATTTGATCAAGTCAGATTCGAACCACTCTGTGTGAGGAGCGCTCGGAGTCCCCGATTCGTCATAGACTTAAACTTCCAAAACCTCTTTATGATTCTCGGTCTGACCGATACCCTACTTTCGGTCCTACCGAGATCATTAAGTTGATCTAGGTTTTCGATCTCGGTGCAACCGATTTGAACATTTCGGTCATACCGAGTTTCAGTAACTGCACGCAGTTATGAATCTCGGTGCCACCGAGTTGTTCCACTCGGTCACACCGACAGGGTCGGGCTATATATAGTCACGGGCAAAATTTTGGAAATTTCTCCGAACCCCTTCGCCCGCGCGATAGCCTTCTCTGCCTTCATGGTTTCCGGATCGTCTTCTCGCCACCAGCCGCCTCCAGTAGCTGGTCTCCGTCGCCGTCAACAGGAATTCTGCCCCCACCGTTGCCGCCGTAGTGAGTCTCCGCCGAACTAGGGTATGGACTCGATCACAGTGCTATTCCCCGTCCAATTCCTAGCACATTGTGCTCTTCATGTTTCTTGCCACGATTGAAACACTTCTATCCAGTCAAAACGCTCATAGATTAGGTTTGATTCGAAAATTTTAGGGTTAGGTTTCCGCCGAAACCATCTCGGACCCACCGAGTTGAAAAACTCGGTCCCACCAATTTGGCTTATGCCATTGCACAAGTGAGACTCAGTCTGACCGAGAATTACTTATCAGTGTGACCGATTTTGGAACTCAGTGAAACCCTAGCAGTCTCGGTGCCACCGAACTGTGACTCGGTCCTACCGAGTTCACTAGTTTAGGTTCCAAAACTGCTTCGGTATCACCGAGTTTGAAAATCGGTAGATCCGAGATGATTTCAGTGGGAAACTAAAACTAAGTTTTTGGATCATTCTTTTGCAAAAATCTCTGCATTTTGTGATGCTCATCCACTCTATCTCATCTATAATCTGTTCACAGGGTCAGCAGTCAGTTTGCAGCATGTGTGATCAAAGTGATAGCCAAAACATGTCAGAGCAGCAGGTGCACATGAGTGAGGGCACTAGTCCCTCCAGTTCTTCTGATGAAGGCAGCAGGAGCACCCCTAGCAACTTGCCAAAAGCTGCCACGAGACAGAGGAAGAAGAGGACTTCAGACTTTGAAGATGAAGACTATGTGGCAGAGGAAGAGGCCACTTCCAAGAGAGTTGAGCCAGCTCAAGGCACAAAGCCAGGGCTGAAGATCAAAAGGCCAGCAGGCAGGCAGCCCATGTCAAAGGCAAGAGCTTCAACTGAGAAGCCCACTCCCAAAGAGCCAATTGCTGCTGAGGGAAAGAAAAGAAAGGAAAGGGTCAAGAAGACCATGGCCAGAGTACTAGGAAAGGCTTCCATCATGGAAGAGGAAGAGGAAGAAGAGGTAGCTGCACCAGCACCCAAGGCACCCAAGCTGATGGGTGATGCCATAAGGTCAGGGGCTACTGCATCTAAGCCCAAAGCTGCCTCCAAGCCAAAACCCAAGAGGAATACAAGGAGCATTCCTGCAGCTGAGAAGAACAAGGCCCCAGTGCCTGAGACTGTTGCTGAAGAAGAGGATGAGGAACAAGTTCTGAGAAAGCTCAAGCCCAAGATCCCAGACCACAACGATGCTCATCCTGTGGCTGAGGACATGAAGCTCAGGAGAGATTCAGGGCTGAGGAAGTGGAGAGAAGCAGACCCATATGCTTATAGGAGGAGGACTGCTGTGGATTACAGGTTCCACACCAAGGAGCAGCAGGACTTTTATGAGACTATGTTGTTGGATAAGAAGCCAATTGTATGTGACATGAGATGGGTCGACTGGACCTACATCAAGGAGAATGAGGAGCACTATCCTGGAGTGCAAGACAGCTTCATAGCTTGTGGAGTAGCTGACTTTGTTGGGCAGAAGCTCACAAAGTGGAACGAGGAGCTTATCATGTAGTTCTACTCCACAACACATTTTTATTCAGATGGGAGGATCATATGGATGTCTGAGGGTACAAGGTACCAATCCACAGTTGCTGAGTGGGCACAGATCATTAATGCCCCAGAGGAGCATGATGATGACTTGGATATATATGCCAAGAAGAAGATGGACCATAACTCCATGTCCAATATGTACAAGGAAATTCCCAATGAGGCACTTGACACTTTCAAATTTGGCTCAGTGCACTACCTTCTATCAGGACTGCCAACGATCAATTGGATATTGAGGCACACCTTATTACCCAAGTCTGGAGATCACAAGATGATCAGAGGCCATGCTATCAACCTGCTTCATGTATTTGATGTACCTCAGAAGTTCAAGGTGATGAGCCTAATAGTGGAAACAATCAAGAGGACTGCAGCAGACCAGAAGAGGAGTTGCGGATATGCCCCTCAGATCCAGGAGCTCATCAACTCCAAGATGGACACGGGCATATATTTATTGGATAATGAACACCTGCCCATTCGTCCAGATTTTGAGGACAATGAAGTTGTCATGACTGAAAATGAACCGTCATCTGCCCAAGCATTTGCAAAGAAGGAGAAGGCAAGGAAGGAGAAAGCTGCCAAGATGCCAACTCAAGAGGAGGCATCTGAGTACTTCTTGAAGACCAAACAAGAGCAGCTTGGTTACCTCATTGCATCCACCCTGCGGATTGAGAAAGGACTAGCCATCCTAACTCAAAACCAGGCGAGCCTAGAGAGAATCATGGAATAGAAGTTCTATGACTTGTATGTCAAGGTAACGGAGATTCAGACTGCAGTGGAGCAGCTCCAAGATGATATGCAGGAGAGGAGAGGCAGGACTACCACTCATGCCTTTGCCAGAGTGCCCAGAGGTCCAAGGTCGTCTGCCGTGCCAGTTGCTGACACAAGAGCCACCACCTCAGCACCAGCCACAGCCTCAGTTCCACCAGCTCCAGCATCTACCTCAGCTCCAACTCCAGCGTCTACTTCAGCATCTACCGAAGCCTTCGTCCTTGGAGTGATCCGGACTCCACCACCACCAGAAGATCAAGCTTGAGCGTCGATCTAGTGCTATGCATTTTCTAGGAACTTTTTGGTAACTTGTTGCCAAAGGGGGAGAAGATGTATAGATCATAGGCTTCGAGAGAGAGAGTGTTGCTTTTCTCTCTTGCTTTATTTGGTGGTTTTTCAAACTTGTTTGCTTTTGAGTGCTTGAGATACTACGTCATTATTTGTGAGACATTGATGATCATGTGTTTGATCATAAGCTACACTTAATGCTTGATGAATGCTATTATCTTATCTATCTTATGTGATCATTCACTATTCTTGGTGATGAGTGCATGTATTTCATTCTTATCATTTTAAGCGCTCCACCAAGATGTATGTGACATGGAAGAGTAACCCATGATTCTAACTCCTTGTGCATTTGCAGTCCAAAGCAAATTTTAAATATGCACAAATTTAGGGGGAGCTCTTACTTATCACATACTTCTCAAAGCGACGATATATTTCATGCTTATTATCATTTGTCGAAGCTTTGATCTATATGTTGTCATCAATTACCAAAAGGGGGAGATTGAAAGTGCAACTATCCCTAGGTGGTTTTGGTAATTCATAACAACATATAGCTCATTGAGCTAATGCTCTTCCAAGATGATTATTTCAGGAAAGCTCAATGATTGGCATGGCATGGATGTGAAAGTGGAACCCTCAAAATGCTAAGGACAAAGGATTGGCTCAAGCTCAAAAGCTCAAGACTCTTCATTTTATATTTTAGTGATCCAAGATCACATTGAGTCTTTAGGAAAAGCCAATACTATCAAGGAGGGATGAGGTGTTGCTTAATGAGCCTCTTGCTTCATGTGCTTAGTGATATGCTCCAAAACCCTCAACTACTTTCCCATATCCACATATGACCTAAACCCTCAGCCAAACTCGGTCCTACCGATTCTTCCTATCCGGCGCCACCGAGTTTCACTTGTCATAAGCCACTACCAAACCCTAGCATTTTGGTTCTACCGATAGGGATCTCGGTCTCACCGAGATGGGGTTGCAAACTCTGTGTTTCCCTTTCGTAACTTTTCGGTCTCACCGAAAGAGCGAATTGGTCCCATCGAGATTGCAATGTAAATTCAGTGTTTCCCCTTTGTAACTTTCGGTCTCACCGAAAGAGAAAATCGGTCCCACCGAGTTTGCCTGACCAACTCTCTGGTTAGCTAATTACCAAATTCGGTCTCACCGAGTTTGTGTAATCGGTCTCACCGAGATTACGTTATGCCCAAACCCTAACCATATCGGTTCCACCGAGTTGCATGTCAGTCCCACCAAAAATCTCTAACGGTCACTAGGTTTACATTTTCGGTCCGACCGAGTTTGTTGATTCGGTCCCACCGAGATTGGAAAACTGTGTGTAACGGTTGGATTTTGTGTGGAGGCTATATATACCCCTCCACCTCCTCTTCATTCGTGCGAGAGCCAATGGAGAGAGCCATCAGAACACATACACCATTCCAACTCATATGTTCTGAGAGAGAACCACCTACTCATGTGTTGAGACCAAGACATTCCATTCCTACCATATGAATATTGATCTCTAGCCTCTCCAAGTTGCTTTCCACTCAAATCTTCTTTCTACCAAATCCAATCCTATGAGAGAGAGTTGAGTGTTGGGGAGACTATCATTTGAAGCACAAGAGCAAGGAGTTCATTACCTACACACCATTTGTTACTTCTTGGAGAGTGGTGTCTCCTAGATTGGCTAGGTGTCACTTGGGAGCCTCCGACAAGATTGTGGAGTTGAACCAAGAAGTTTGTAAGGGCAAGGAGATCGCCTACTTCGTGAAGATCTACCGCTAGTGAGGCAAGTCCTGTGTGGGCGATGGCCATGGTGGGATAGACAAGGTTGCTACTTCGTGGACCCTTTGTGGGTGGTTGCTTCTTCGTGGACCCTTCGTGGGTGGAGCCCTCCGTGGACTCGCGCAACCGTGACCCTTCGTTGGTGGAGCCCTGTGTGGACTCCCGCAACCGTTACCCTTCGTGGGTTGAAGTCTCCATCAACGTGGATGTAGGATAGCACCACCTATCCGAACCACGGGAAAAACATCCGTGTCTCCAATTGCATTTGAAATCTCCAAACCCTTCCCTTTACATTCTTGCAAGTTGCATGCTTTACTTTCCGCTGCCAATATACTCTTTGCATGCTTGCTTGAATTGTGTGATGATTGCTTGAATTGTCCTAAAATAGCTAAAATCTGCCAAGAACTAAAATTGGGAAAAAGGTTAAGTTTTTATTTGGTCAAGTAGTCTAATCACCCCCCCTCTAGACATACTTTCGATCCTACAGGAGTACAAGAAGGCGCGCGAGGAGAAGGACCTGCAGGAGTTCCTTGCAAAATTCAAGAAAGATCGCCAAGGCAACATCACTCCGATTGAAGAAATCAAGTTCCCTCCTCTTCAAACTGAACATGTTAAACCCTCTGTAAGTACTGCCTTTTCTCCTGAGCAGTGGGCTGAGATTGAAAGTCGTATTGCTGATGGTAACAATATAGTCTATCAAACTTTTATAGAAAATACTAATGCTCATAAGAATATATCTCAATCGTCTAGTGGTAATAATGGTGTAGCTGCTAGTGTGCAAAACCCTAATCTGGCTTTACCTATTGCATCGACGCCTCCCGTGCCGATGACTTATTATCCTACCCAAACAAATCAGATTGTGGCTACACCCATTAATCCTATTATGAGCATGACAGGTTCGGTGGCAACACCGAACCAAACTCTACCTACAGCTACAACCACTCGACCACTGCCAAATTATGGGTCGACATACATGCCACAATTCCTACCTACAGCTAGTAACCATACTCTTCCTATGTCACTGCCACAAGCTTCATCGTCCACTATGGATGATGGTCTAGCTAATCTTAGAGAGGAGATGGCTAAGATGCTTAGAGAGTATTTTGGAGTTGAGTTACCTCGGAATCGGATTTACCAAAAGTCGTACCCCGAGTACTTTGATGCCATCCAGTGCCCTCCGGGATATAAGATTCCAGATTTTGTTAAATTCAATGGAGAGGGCACAAAAACCACATGGGAGCATGTTAGTCAATACTTAGCACAATTAGGTGAGGCAGGCTCACTAAATGAGTTGAAAGTGCGTTTGTTTCCTTTATCTTTAACTGGTACTGCATTTCCATGGTTTTCTTCTTTACCACATGGTTCCATTCGGGTTTGGTCGCAGCTAGTGCAGAAATTTCATGATCACTTTTATAGCGGCGACAATGAACTCAAGTTATCACATCTAACATCGGTTAAACAGAAGCATGATGAATCGGTCTCCGATTACGTCAAGAGATTCAGAGAAACAAAAAGCTGGTGTTTTAGTTTGGTGATAACCAAGAGAGACTTGGCAGACCTAGTGCTGAGTGGTTTCAGAACTACCATTAGTGAAAAGCTAGAAGGTTATGAGTTCTGAAATATCAACCAAGTCTTACAAAGGGCTTTAGCTCAGGAAAGCCAAAGCAAAGATCTCAAAGAAGTGCATAGATACAAAGCCGATCGTCCAAAGATGAATATGGTGGAATATGATAGTGATCACTCGGACGATGAGGGTGATGTTTTTGCTACTGAATTTGTTTGGCCATCTAAGGCCAAACCCTTTACTTGCAATGATCTGAAACCGATTCATAAGAATCGTGATGAAGAGATGAAGTTTACTTTTAACATTGCTAAGTGTGATAGAATATTTGATGCTTTGCTGCAGGCTAAGATTATTAGAATATCTCATACTTTACCGTCGTTTGAAGAGCTAAAACGGCGTGCTTATTGCAAGTATCATAATTCTTTTTCTCATGCTACTAACGATTGCAATGTTTTTCGACGATAGATACAATCGGCCATTAATGACGGACAATTGAACTTTTCTGAGATGCAAGTTGATAAACAACCTTTTCCAATGAATACCATGGATTGGAGGGGAAGAAGCTACTCATTCAGCCTGAGGTAGCCGAATCTGATAATAAAGCTAATATCATTATTGGTGAGCCCAGGAAAGACAAGGAAGGCAGCACGGTCTTGGGGAGACATGTTGTGCTTGATAAGCAGCCCGACGGCAAGGAAGTAATCAAAATCACCATCAAGAATCCTACACTCGGGGGGCAACTGCAAGTGCAAGAAAATACTCGAGTTAAATTTCAAACCCAAGAGTCCAGAAATTGGCAAGTGGAAGAGGCATGAAGCTAAAGTGCAACGCAAGCGGATCAAGCCAACTTTTGATATGTTGCTATCCAAATATGCTAATCAGTCGGCTGGTCCCAGCTCTAACCGGCCATCATACTTGAAGCGACCAAGGTCACCATCAGATGATATGTTCAGTCAGTATATGAAACTGAGTGGACCAAAGGCGTTGTTTCCAGAAGAGAAAATGCAAACTGTTTGGGGTCGACTAGAATACTCATATAATGGCCAACTGAACATCGGTTACTATCGGTCGGCTGGTCAAAACATGCGACCGGATGGAAATTATCCGAGTGTAAGAATGCACCCAGGTGGAAGCTATCCGAGTGAAAAAATGTGGCCGAGTAGATTCCATCCGACTGAATTCCATCCGAGTGATATCCATCCGAGCAGATTCCATCAGAGTAAAAAGGTGCGCCCGAGTGGAAATTTCATGCATCTGGAAAGCTGAAAAGAATGGCGTGTTAAATCACCAAGTGTTGCAGCAGTTGAGTCGGGAAAAGGCAAGGAGAAAATGGATGTCGACTCACTTATCTTGGGGACCGAAACATTCGCCATACAGCAGCCGTGTCGGTGTACTAGAGTAGGGGTACCCTAGTATCCCGAACTTGTGCACGGGCAGTTGCAGCGCCCCGCGGCAAGGCTTGCCGGACGACCGCCAGGGTCCTCCGTGGGTTCCTTTGGAGCCATTCAAGAACAAAGTATCTAAGGTGAAGAGACAAGACCCCGGTAAGAGGAGCTTGCCGGGAAGAGACAAGGCCTCGGCAAGAGAAGCTTGCTGGGAAGGCCAACCACGGCACTTCAAGAAACTTGCCGCGATGCACCGCGCGTCCCGGCAAGGTCCGACGAGCGACAAGCTTTCGGACGTGACAAGACGACGACCCCAACAAGGTACTTGCCGGGGGCCCGCTGCCACTCTGTACCCGCGCTCCAGCGCACCCGCCCGCGTGTCGCCATGAGGCTTTCTCAGGGACGCGTGGCAGGAGCCTGTGCAGCCAGGGATACGCGGTGGCAAGCGGAGATGAAGAGAAGGCTATCGTGGCAAACGGTGGCGCTCCTAACGGTCACTTTTTGCACTGTTTAGGCGACTCAGACGTGCATTCAATGACTTTGTCCCCTGCCGTCAGAGTTAGGTAGGGTGCACTGTGTCTATAGTAGCGGTAGCTGCACCTACCGCATCCTTTTCCATTTTTACCCTCCTAGTCTATGTTGCCACCTGTCGGTGACCCCTTGAGAGTATAAAAGGAGGCCCAGGCGCAACGTAGAAGGGGTTCGGTTCAAACCCAGCTGATCCGAAACACCAAGAACACTCTCACGCTCGGTCTGGTAGCATCCATCGCTCCCGAGCAAGAACTCAATACAATCAGACAAGCAGCAGTAGGGTTTTACGCATCCGTGCGGCCCGAAGCTGGGTAAGCCGCTCGCGTGTTTTCGCCTCGATCCGCTCTTCGTGCGACCCCCGCCCTCATCGAATCGAAAGGGACTCGGCCCGCCGGTCCCATAGGTGTTCGTGGATCAGCCATCCCCGACATCTTTGGCGCGCCAGGTAGGAGGAGTCGAGATCGTGTGAACCCGATCCGGCGTGCACGCGAGCTAAATCATCATCGTCTTCATCGACATGCCACCGAAGAAGAAGGATTCGGAGGCAGCTGTTCCGTCTGCGTCGCTTTCACCGCCTCCGGAGCAAACAGGTGGTGGAGTGGATGCCGGCGGAAGAACGGGCGTCGACCAGGGAGCTCTCAGTGCGGCCAAGTCCAAGGGCAAGGCGGCACAGACCTCGGCGTCCATGCGCGCACCATGCCCGTCTCAGGAGGCGCAGGACCAGCAGCGTCATGGCGTTCGCAGCACCATACATCCGCTAGGCCAAGATCAAGCTGGTGGTTCTCGTGGCGTCCGAGACCAGCATGCGCGTCAGCGTGCTGGCTCGAGCGAGGTACGATCGCCTGGACGGGACGCTGCTCCTTCTAACGTGGTTAGAAGTCCGAGCATGTCCCGCTCCTCGCACCGTACACCTCTGCCGCCCACCACTCCAGCAGAAGCCTTGGCGCGAGCTCAACTGCTCCTAGACTACCCTCCGGCGGCGGACAAGACCGACGAGTGGAGGGCCACTATCCAGAGCCTCATCGGCTTCGCCAACGGCGACATTGCGCGGCAACCAAGCACCTCGCTGCCGCGGCAGGACAGCCGGACGCGAGCGGATGGCAACAAGACCGGGGGAGGTGCGGCTTCCATGCACTCTCCACTACGAAGGCCAAAATCGCCGACTCGCTGGGTCCACCCCGACAGCGGCTCCACCGCGTCGTCGGACCCACGAGCTCGTCGCGACCAGCGCCAAGTTCTCCATGAACGACAACAAGAAGACGCTCGAACCCGCATCGAGCGTCGAAGAGAAGCGCGACGTCAATCCGACAAGCGCGCTGGGCCCTTTGTTGACATGCATGCGCCAGGGGAACCAGGCGATCTGCCGTACGCGGTAGGTTGTCCTGCGTTCACCCGTGAGCTGCGGCAAGTCCAGTGGCCCAGCACAAAGAACTTCAAGCCAGACGTACCGGAGAAGTACGACGGCAAGACGCATCCGTCGGAGTTTCTCAGCATCTACACCATCGCGGTGCAGGCTGCCGGGGGACGGGACGACAAGATCCTTGCCAACTACTTCCCGCTGGTACTCAAGCCCAACGTCAGGTCCTGGCTCATGCACTTGCCGGACAACTCCATCTCTTCTTGGGCAGATCTATGCCATCAGTTTGTCGGCGCCTTTACAGGCGGCCACAAGCCACATGGCCAAGAGAGCGATCTTCATCTGCTCGCCCAGAAGGAAGGAGAACCCCTGTGCAATTACATTCAGAGATTCAGCCGTGTACAACATAACATCCCGGACGTCCACCCCGCTGCGATCATCAGCGCGTTCCATCAGAACGTGCGAAACCGCAGGATGAGGGAGGAGATGGCGATGTGTAAGATCAAAGACGTCAGCGAGATTTACGCCCTGGCCGACAAGTGTGCACGCACTGAAGAGGGGAAGAGGCTCCCCGGAGAGAGTACAGGAGCAGGAGGATCCGACAGTGAGGATGCCGCCCCGGCAAGGAAAGGCCGGCGGCGGAACAACAGAAGGAAAAAGGGCAAGGAAGTGCTAGCTGTCGAGCAGACCGGCAACGGAGGTGGCGCCAAGGAAGCTAAAGCTAGTGGCTCCGACAAGGAGGCCCAGCCTGTGGCGGCCGCCGACAAGCAGGACAGCTCCGGCAAGCAGTATTGTAAGATTCACCGCACCAAGGGTCACGATCTCCAGAACTGCAAGAAAGTCGAACAGCTTGTTGAGCAACAGAAAGCTGAGTACGAGCGACGCGACAAAGAGAAGGCCCATGAAGGAACTGGTGGATCCGGCAAGAAACGACCCGGCCAAGGAGGACGCCTCGACAAGGCCAAGCATCGGCAAGGAGACATACCTCCCCGCGGCCGCGACAACGATGAGGATGACAACGACGAAGACATGGATGATGTTGAGAACAGTGAACAGGAGTTTCAAAAAGCCACAGAGGTCTTGTGCGTTGACGGCGGTGCCTCTCCGCACACTTCACATCGCCAACTCAAGTAGTGGGCGCGAGAAGTCAATGCAGCAGAACCACCTGTCAAATCGCGCAAGCTTCTGAAATGGTCCAGCACGCCTATCATCTTTGACATTGAGGACCATCCTGATCGCACAACTGCGGTCGGGTGCCTGCCGATGTTGGTTTCACCAACTATCCGCAACCTCAAGGTCACTAAGATGTTAGTTGACGGCGGGGCTGGCTTGAACCTGATCTCCTCTGCTGTACTCCAGAAACTCCAAATCCCTGACAGCGAGCTCGAAGAGGCCGGCACATTCCAAGGAATCAACCCGGGAAGGAGCAAGCCAAAGGGGAAAGTCACGCTGCCAGTAACATTTGGCAGCGAACTAAACTTCGGAACTGAGAAGGTCACATTCGACGTTGCCGATATCCCATTGCCCTACAATGGGATACTTGGCCGTCCAGCACTTGCCAAGTTCATGGCAGCCTCTCACTACGCATATAACATGCTGAAGATGCCAGGCCCGATAAGCGTCATTTCTGTCCCTGGCGACAAGAAGGATGCTCTTATCTGTGCCGACAAGATCTACCGGGAAGTAGCAGCCACGGCAGATCGCAATCCACTTGCCGCTGAAGCTCCCGGGGGGAAGAAGACCAAGTCCGGAAGAGTTCTGATGCCCACTCCGGCAAGCGCACCTCTTCGGAGTGCTGCGCTACCGTCGAGGATGCACCATCGAGCTCCACCGGCAAGTATAAGAGGACGATGGCAGCTCCACCAGAGACCAAGAAGGCGTCCGCCAAGGAGGACGGCACTGGTGGTACCTTCACCATCAGTGCCACTCTCGACCCCAAATAGGAAAGCGCGCTCGTTGCTTTCCTGCGGGCGAACGTCGACGTGTTTGCATGGCAACCGTCTGACATCCCCGGTGTTCCCAGGAAAGTGATTGAGCACCACCTAGCCGTCTGTCCTCATGCGCGGCCCGTCAAGCAGAGGGTCAAGAAGCAGGCAGTAGAGCGCCAAGAATTCATCGCAGAAGAAATCAAGAAGTTGGAAGCAGCAGGCCTTGTCAGAGGAGTGCTCCATCCCACGTGGTTGGCCAATCCTGTTGTTGTGCGCAAGGCTAACGGGAAATGGAGACTTTGTATTGACTTCACCGATGTCAATAAAGCTTGTCCCAAGGACCCATTTCCCTTGCCGCGCATTGACCAGATTGTTGACTCCACTGCTGGATGTGACTTGCTTTCATTTCTTGATGCATACTCGGGATACCATCAGATCTTCATGGCAGAAGAGGATGAAGAGAAAACCGCATTTATCACCCCGTGTGGCACGTACTGCTTCGTACGGATCCCTTTCGGTTTAAAGAATGCTGGTTCAACGTTTGCAAGGGTAGTCCACAACGCTTTTGAACCCCAGATACACAGAAATGTGGAAGCCTACATGGATGATATAGTGGTCAAGAGCGAGGACAAGGCTACTCTGATTCAAGATCTAGATGAAACTTTTGCAAACCTGCGCAAGATCAATCTCAAGCTCAATCCCGAGAAGTGTATGATCAGAGTCCCTTCCGGCAAGCTTCTCGGGTTCTTTGTGTCACAGCGGGGGATTGAAGCCAATCCCGACAAGATCAAAGCCATCGAGCAGATTGAAGCACCAAAGCGCGTCAAGGATGTGCGAAGGCTTGCCGGTTGCGTGGCTGCTCTCAGCAGGTTTATCTCTAAGTCCGCAGAGTGCGCCTTGCCGTTTTTCAAAATCCTGAAAAAGGCAGGTCCGATGAAATGGACTCCGGAAGCGAAGGCCGCGCTACAAGACTTGAAGAGGTACCTGTCCTCCACTCCAATACTTGTCGCACCTAAGCCACAAGAGAAGTTGCTGCTGTATCTAGCAGCAACCAATCAAGTGGTTAGTGTTGCGTTAGTAGCGGAGAGGGAGGCGGACGATAGCTAGCAACCGCGGCAAGTGAATCCAGCGCCAAGCAGGGGGCTTCTCCGACAAGCTCTGGCCCCGATAAAGTTGAGTCTGCGCAGGCATGCAAGGAGGTGCAGAAGAAAATGGTGCAGCGCCCAGTTTACTTTGTCAGTTCCCTTCTACATGGGGCTAGGTCAAGGTACTCTGGCGTGCAGAAATTGCTTTTCGGCCTTCTCATGGCCTCGAGAAAGCTGCGCCATTACTTCTAGGCACATGAGATAACAGTTGTCACTCGCTTCCCGTTGAAGAGGATACTGCAAAATCCAGAAGCAACAGGCAGGATTATCGAGTGGGCACTGGAACTGTCAAGCTTTGGCCTCAAGTTTGAGAGCACCTCGACTATACAGAGCAGAGCATTGGCAGAATTCATAGCAGAGTGGACGCCAACACCAGATGAAGAAACTCCAGAAACGAGCATCCCCGTCAAAGAGGCAAGCAAAGAATGGTTGATGTACTTTGATGGTGCCTTCTCGCTGCAAGGCGCCGGTGCCGGCGTGCTGCTTATCGCACCCACCGGAGAGCACCTCAAGTACGTAGTTCAGATGCACTTTCCCAAGGAGCAAGCAACGAACAATACCGCAGAGTATGAGGGTTTGCTTGCCGGCCTCCGAATCGCGGCAGACCTTGGGATCAAGAAGCTCATTGTCAGGGGTGACTCACAGCTTGTCGTCCGCCAAGTAAACAAGAATTATCAGAGTCCGTTGATGGAAGCTTACGTTGACGAAGTGAGAAAGCTAGAAGAGCACTTTGACGGCCTACAAATGGAGCATGTTCCAAGAGCTCACAATGCCATTGCTGATGGCCTGTCAAAATGCGCCGCGCATAAGCTACCTGTGGAACCAGGAATCTTTGTGCTCAAGCTGACTCAACCATCCGTAACACCATCAACTGGACAGAGCAAGAAAAGGAAGTTGATTTCTGGTGACTATTTGCCGACAGAGCTTCCTGAAGCCGCCGCCAAGAAGGTCCCTAAGATCAACGTCGAAGGCGCTGAGGAGCAGTATGCTCTGGCAAGCCCTAGGGTTTGTTCCGTTGAAGCAGAAGCTCCCGGCAAGCTTGTCGGGGAACATCGAGCTCCGGCAGAGACACAGCCTCTCGCCGTAGAAGCGGACGCCCCCGCAGCAGCTGAGATCAACGCCAAGAATGCTGAGGAGCAGCCTGCTCCGGCAAACCTCTTGGTTTGTTCCGTTGAAGCAGATGCTCCCGACAAGTTTTGCTCCGGCAAGCTTGCCGGGGAACACCACGCTCCGGCCGAACCCCAGGTTCTTGCCATAGAAGCGGATATTCCCGCAGCAGCAGATTTGCCTTTAGTCCTTGTTGTCGAGCCGCAAGCTCCAACATGGGCGCAGCAGATTGTCCGTTTCCTCCAGACAGGAGAACTTCCCGAAGAGCAAGAAGAAGCGGAAAGAGTAGCCCGGCAGTCAACTATGTACCAGTTTGTCGACAAGACACTGTACAGAAGAAGACTCAAAGGTGTGAAATTGAAGTGTGTTCACCGGGAAGACGGACAAAAGCTGTTGGCAGAGATACACGGAGGCATATGTGGTCACCACATTGGCGCAAGAGCACTTGTCGGCAAAGCATTCCGGCAAGGTTTCTTCTGGCCAACAGCCCTCCAGGATGCAACTGCACAAGTAACCAAGTGTGAAGCGTGCCAGTTCCATTCCAAGCAGATACACCAGCCAGCTCAAGCTCTCCAGACGATCCCTTTATCCTGGCCATTTTCGGTCTGGGGGCTCGACATCCTCGGCCCCTTTCCCCGAGCTGTCGGGGGCTTTGAGTACTTGTACGTTGCAATCGACAAGTTCACAAAGTGGCCAGAAGTGGAACCAGTGAGGAAGGTGACCGCACAGACAGCCGTCAAGTTCTTCAGGTCGATTGTTTGCCATTTCGGGATCCCTAACAGGATAATCACCAACAACGGTACGCAATTTACGAGCCGCACCTTCATGCAGTACGTCCAAGATCTTGGCGCCAAGGTCTGCTTCGCTTCTGTTGCTCATCCGAGAAGTAACGGTCAAGCGGAGAGGGCAAACGCTGAAGTGCTGCGCGGGCTCAAGACCAGAACTTTCGACAGGCTGCACAAGTGCAGAAGAAACTGGATCGAGGAGCTGCCGGTGGTTCTTTGGTCGATCAGGACGACGCCAAATCGAGCCACTGGACAGACACCTTTCACTCTAGTTTATGGAGCAGAGGCAGTTACCCCCACGGAACTCGTATACGGGTCACCTCGAGTGCTCGCTTACGATGAGCTCGAGCAAGAGCAGCTGCGGCAAGATGACGTGCTGCTCCTTGAGGAAGATCGTCTCCAGGCTGCTGTGCGAGCCGCTCGCTACCAGCAAGCTCTGCGCCGCTACCATAGCCACATAGTCAATGCCAAGAGTCTCGAGGAAGGTGACCTTGTTCTTCAGCGCGTTCAGTCCGCCAAGAATTCCAACAAGTTGACGCCGAAGTGGGAAGGCCCTTACCGGGTGAAGCGAGTCACAAGGCCTGGCGCTGTCCGCCTTGAGACCGAAGATGGCATTCCGGTGAGCAACTCCTGGAACATCGAGCATCTTCATAAGTTTTACCCGTAAGGCGCGGTTGTCGGACCCTGTCCGGCAACCACCTTTTTGTACAAGTCTTGCCGCTGTTGCATGTAATCCTTTGTACAAAGCCAGGCGCAGACCCTGAGCACAAGTAAATGAAGCGCTGGCACCCCGGGGTTATAGCATGCATGCTAGGTCGAGTCTCGTCCTTGGTTAGGGTTGGTAGTGCCTAACAGCGGCTAACCCCTAGCTTAGAGGTCGAGTGTCCGTCCCTTTGCTTTTCTTTCGTTCGCAGGACTCGCATATCCTGGCCAGACCACTTGAGGACGAAAAGGAGAAGAAGGGCGCGCCGGCACCTGGACCCCGGCAAGCCAGTGTTGCTGGGGGCTGCGGATGCCAAGATTCATCCCCGGCAAGCCAGAGTTGCCGGGGGCTGCGATATCAGATAAGTCTTCCGTCCCTCATCATGCATCCTCTTATAGACTGGGGAATGCGAAACCGCGTTTCTTCCCGAAAACTGCCGTGCTCCCTCAACTCTAGGCCCTGGGGCTCGTTCCCGGGACCAAGTTCGGTCGTAGTCGCGGCAGCAAAGGGGAGAAACGAGGAGGCCGCACCCACCTCGTTCCCTCCTCCGTCAAAGGCGTGAGAAAGGTCGAGCGACGTGGGAAGGCGGCAGGGCCTGTTGCCGGGAGATGAAATGTCTGTCCGAGGGATACCAAGGATTTGCTCCTTGGCGTGGGTTCAACCCGCGAGACAAATAACCCGGCGAACATCCCCTTTTCATTAAAAAACATCCCACTCAGGTACAGTCCATAGAGGATGAAAAACATGAGAGAGAGGATTACAAGTTTTAGATGCAACTAAGGCCCGAAGGCTTACAAATTAAAAAGATAAGATGCCCGTAATCCCTTTCCTGTCCCTCTCTTCAGGAGGTAGGCCAAGGAGGCAAAAAGGGCAAAAGGGGCGCCTAGGCGAGCTACGGGTGCCAGAAGACACCAAGAGAACATGTCGGGGGCCGTCCGGAGGCTGGACGGTGATGGCGGCGCCGGAAGCGGGGCTCGAAGACGGGGCAGCAGGACGTCAGCATGCTGTCGAGGGCACCACGCCCTCGTACTCCTACCTGACGGCCTTGTCGCCAGCCCTCTTCCCCTTCCGCAGCCTCCCTACGCCAGCCGCCCAAGGAGACGACCCCGGGGATTTCAAGGAGCCGATGACACGGATGATGGGGTCACCGGTGCCGCACGAAGCGGCGCCAGACACCTAGTCGGACCCGCCACCCCGCCGCCCGCTACCCTCATCGTCGCTGTCGCTCTCCTCCTCGTCATTCTCGCTCGAGGGGGAGCCTTCACTATCGGAGGAGCTGTCCACGCAGCACTTCGCCCGAGTGCCGAAGCACCCGAAGACCTTGACAGATAGGAGATCGCCCTCCATCAACCTAAAATGGAGGGTAAACCCCTCCATCAGGCTGTGGATACGGGCGAACGTCTTCCACCCTCGATCAAGATACATCACATTAGGGGCTGGGAAGACAACGCGGACTCGCGTGCCGCTGATCCCACAGCCCCTCATGTGCAGTCTCAATGTCTCGGGCGGGTCCAACTCCATCACGCTCGCAAACGGAGCTGGAAGCCGGAGGCGACGACGAGGCGCCCCGCGCAGCCTGACGAAGAACTCGCAAGGGTCGTCCCCTATGTGGACCGCCGTGGGGAGAGGAACCGCCGGCGGAGGCGAAGCTGGCGCGCCGCCCTGTCCGCCTCTTCCCCGAGCGCCTCGACCTCGTCCTCGACCTCGTCCACGACCTCGCCCCCTCCCTCTTCCCCTTATGGCTGGCTCTGCCACCACGGGCGCGAGAGAGGGAGAGGTGCGCTGTCTGGCGGCGACCCTCGCCGCCACCGATGAAGGGCCATGGTTCCCTTTCTCCATGGCGAATGAGAGAAAGGGGAGCAGAAGCCGAAGAAAGAAGGAGATGAGAGAGTGCGGGCTTCTGTGCTCCCCTCCCGCTCTTTATAAAGGAGCGGGGTGGGAGCTCAGCCGCCCCGCTCGGCGAATCAAGGCACGAGAAGAGCAGGGAGTCGGGACCAACACGCTGCCTCTGCTCGCGACGGCCCCGTTTCCCGCTTCCACCGTCCGCGCCCCCAAGCGCATGGGAGCCGCGTGGCGAGGATGCAGAACCGAGGCGACGGATGAGGCGGCCTCGACCCATCCCGTGATCACGGGGTGGACGTCTCAAAAACCGCGCACCGGCCCTGTCCAGTAAATGCACCAACCGGAGGAAGGCGTGGGCCGCCCCCTTCATCATGACCTGACGCATGCTCGCGGGGCTTAGCCCCACGCACGCCGCCCACATCACCCACGACGCCGCGTTTGATGCGTGCCGTTCTGGGCGTGCGTGGTGGAAGCAGAGAGATATGCGACGTGACCTAGGCCGCGCGTGCCCGTGCACTGTTTTGGGCCTGGCCCAACAGCGCTCGGCACCGTGTGTGGCCCAGGCCCGGGGGCTCCTGTCGGTGTACTAGAGTAGGGGTTCCCTAGTATCCCGAACTTGTGCACGGGCAGTTGCAGTGCCCCGCGGCAAGGCTTGCCGGACGACCGCCAGGGTCCTCCGTGGGTTCCTTTGGAGCCATTCAAGAACAAAGTATCTAAGGTGAAGAGACAAGACCCCGGTAAGAGGAGCTTGCCAGGAAGAGACAAGGCCCCGGCAAGAGGAGCTTGCCGGGAAGGCCAACCACGGCACTTCAAGAAACTTGCCGCGATGCACCGCGCGTCCCGGCAAGGTCCGACGAGCGACAAGCTTTCGGACGCGACAAGACGACGACCCCGACAAGGTACTTGCCGGGGGCCCGCTGCCACTCTGTACCCGCGCTCCAGCGCACCCGCCCGCGTGTCGCCATGAGGCTTTCTCAGGGACGCGTGGTGGGAGCCTGTGCAGCCAGGGATACGCGGTGGCAAGCGGAGATGAAGAGAAGGCTATCGTGGCAAACGGTGGTGCTCCTAACGGTCACTTTTTGCACTGTTTAGGCGACTCAGACGTGCATTCAATGACTTTGTCCCCTGCCGTAGCGGTAGCTGCACCTACCGCATCCTTTTCCATTTTTACCCTCCTAGTCTACGTTGCCACCTGTCGGTGACCCCTTGAGAGTATAAAAGGAGGCCCAGGCGCAACGTAGAAGGGGTTCGGTTCAAACCCAGCTGATCCGAAACACCAAGAACACTCTCACGCTCGGTCTGGTAGCGTCCATCGCTCCCGAGCAAGAACTCAATACAATCAGACAAGCAGCAGTAGGGTTTTACGCATCCGTGCAGCCCAAAGCTGGGTAAGCCGCTCGCGTGTTTTCGCCTCGATCCGCTCTTCGTGCGACCCCCGCCCTCACCGAATCGAAAGGGACTCGGCCCGCCGGTCCCATAGGTGTTCGTGGATCAGCCATTCCCGACAAGCCGATTGTGCATAGCAATCCGACTGAGCCGATACTTGCTATCGCGCCAAAGCACTCGGCTAATGACCATGAGGCAAGCACCAGCCAGGTAAAAACAAGAGATCCTAAATACACTCAGCCAAAGTGGTGTCCTCCAGGGCTAACAAAGACACAAAAGAGGAAACTACAGAGGTTAAGGAGTCAAGAGATGGTAGAACAGGAGGCCGAGAAACAAAGGGATAAGTTGTTCAATGGCACTCGACCCATGGTTCCACCAAAACAAGTGTGGAGGCCTAAACAAATACAAGATACAGCAACTTCTACATCTATCACAACAATACCTACATCACCAAAGGAGGACGATGCAACATATATGACATCGTCTGTGACCTTTCTTACTTCTCCTTCACTCGGACAAATTTCAGAATCAGTGGATGCACTTGAGGAGGAGGCTGATATGTTGAACTATGAGTCTACGCCGGTTCATCAAGGTATGGATATTAATATGGTGCATTACTTACCTACTGAGTTTCGTGCTGTAGATGAAGAAGGGGAGGTGGCTCAGCTGGATTTTGGCCCTAAAAACGCAATATTCGAGAAGCCAAAAGAACCAGTAACGCATCTTAAACCATTATATCTCAGAGGTCATATCAATGGGTCGCCGCTCACTCGGATGCTTGTTGATGGTGGTGCTGTGGTAAATCTTATGCCCTATTCGGTCTTCAAGAAATTGGGTTTGCCTGATGAAGAATTGATCAAGACCAACATGGTGCTCAACGGATTTGAAGGAAAAGAGAAAACTGAAGCCAAAGGTGTGATGTATGTGGAGCTTACAGTCGGAAGCAAAACTTTGGCTACTGCATTCTTTGTCGCTGAGGTGCAAGGTAACTACAACGTCATACTAGGCCGCGATTGGGTTCATGCAAACCAGTGCGTGCCATCCACTATGCACCAATTTTTGATTTAGTGGGTTGATGATGAAGTGGAAGTTATTCATGCAGATAACTCGGCCTGTGATGCTTTGGTCGATGCATCGGTGGATTGGCAACATCCCAATGCTACTTGCTTGACGGGACGTGACTTATCAGAATTTGATTTTCTCAGCGCGACCAAGAATGGTTTTGTGCCAGTCTCTTTAAAGCCGAGTGAATGCAATCGGCTCCAAGGTATGATATGTTTAAATGGATCCTAATTCCGAGTGGTTACAAAAACGTCTTGTAAAGTATCGGTCCAATGAAAACGATATGTATGAGTCTATAGAGGAGTTGGATGACATGGATAAACTTGGACAAGGTTTTACATCAGTCGATCCGTTAGAAGAGGTAGATATTGGAGATGCTTCAGTCACTCGACCGACATTTATAAACAAAAATTTGAAAGTCGATTGTAAGGCTAAGTTAATCGAGCTATTGAAAGAATATGTTTGTTGCTTTGCATGGGAATATCATGAGATGCCAGGGTTAAGCCGAGATCTAGTGGAACATCGGTTGCCTATAAAGGCCGGTTTAGACCATATAAACAGTAGGCCAGAAAATTTAATCCGAAAACATATGACCGGATCAAGGAAGAGATCAGTCGACTGCTTGAAGCTAATTTCATTCGACCTTGCAGATATGCCGAGTGGATTTCTAACGTTGTCCTAGTAGAGAAGAAAGGATATGGTAAGTTGAGGGTGTGCATTGATTTTAGAGATTTGAATAGGGCTACACCCAAAGATGAGTATCCTATGCCAATAGCCGATATGCTTATTAATGATGCTTCTGGACATAAGGTTATTAGCTTTCTAGATGGTAATGCCGGATACAATCAAATTTTTATGCCCGAGGAGGACATATACAAAACGGCTTTCCGATGTCCTGGTTTCCTTGGTTTATTCGAGTGGACAGTGATGACATTTGGATTAAAAAATGCTGGAGCCACATATCAAAGGGCTATGAATTTAATGTTTCATGATTTACTCGGTGTCATACTTGAAGTTTATATTGATGATATTGTTGTCAAATCGTATGCTTTTGAATCTCACTTGGCATATTGCGTTTAGCTTTCGAAAGAATGAAAAAGTATGGACTGAAGATGAATCCTTTAAAGTGTGCATTCGGTGTATCAGCTGGCAAGTTTTTGGGTTTTATTATTCATGAAGATGGCATAGAGATTGATCCCAAAAAGATAGAGGCCATACATAAAGTGGAGGCTCCAACATGCAAGAGAGATATGCAAATTGTTTCTTGGCAAGGTCAATTATTTGAGAAGGTTCATAGCTAATCTATCAGGGAAAGTTGATGCATTTACTCCTATCCTTCGGTTAAAGAATGATGCTGATTTTGGGGGGCAGAACAGCAAGAAGCATTTGATATGATCAAGAATTATTTGTGCACTCCTCCGGTGATGAAAGCACCCAAGCATAGGGAACCCTTCAGACTTTACATTGCAGCAGAGGAAGGAGTTATTAGTGCTGTTCTAACTCAAGAGACTGAAGGAAAAGAGCATGCCGTCACTTATTTGAGCCGCCGCCTATTGGACGCAGAGACAAGGTATACATTTATTGAAAAATTATGTCTATGTTTATATTATGCTTGCACAAAATTGAGACATTATTTAGTACCGAGTGCTTGCATAGTAGCTTGTCAGACTGAGGTCATTAAATACATGTTGCATAGACCAATTCTTAGTGATAGAATTGGCAAGTGGGCTTATGCTTTGATTGAATATGATTTGTCCTATGAATCTCTAAAATCCATGAAAGGCCAAATCGTTGCTAATTTTATTGTTGAACATCGGATGGATGACAAGCATGATGTTGATATAAACTTTGTCTCAATAGTGCCATGGAGATTATATTTTGATGGTTCAGTTTGTACCAATGGCCAAGGTGTTGGTATTGTTTACATATCTCCTCATGGTGCTGTTTTTGAAGCCTCATGCCGCTTAGAATATTTTTGTACAAACAATCAAGCAGAATATGAAGCATTATTATTCGGCCTAGAGATGTTACTTGCTATAGGTGTTACACATATTGAGGCTTATGGTGATTCGTTACTAGTGGTGCAGCAAATATCCAAAGTCTTTCAGTGTTTGGACGAATCACTTAATGTTTATCTTGATAAATGTCTAGATATAATTTCTACTTTGGATTGCTTTAGCATTGCTCATATATCTAGACATGACAATTGGAAAGCAAATAAATTGGCACAACAAGCATCCGGATATCATGTTGATCATGGCATGTTTCACATCTCTCAAAGACCGATGTCTTGTCTTGCCAATATGGGAGAAGCCGAACCTGAACCCACTGATTCGGCCATTAACAAAAAGTCTAGTACAGGTGACAATACCGACTGGAGGAAGCCCATTGTTGATTACTTGTGCAATCCGAGTGAAAAGGTGGACATGGCTATTCGGCGTATGACTTTCAAGTATACAATGAGAGATGATGGTCTTTATCGCCGAACAGTCGATGATGTTCTTCTAAAGTGTTTGGATGAGGACCAGGCAAGAGTTGCTATGGGAGAGGTACATGAAGGCATTTGTGGCACTCACCAGTCGGCTCCCAAGATGAAATGGTTATTGCGACGTGCTGGGTTTTATTGGCCGACTATGATTAATGATTGCTTCAGATATTATAAAGGGTGCAAAGCTTGTCAAAAATTTGGTGATATTCAATTGGCTCCTGCTGCTATGTTGCATCCTATTATCAAGCCGTGGCCTTTCAGAGGATGGGGTTTAGACTTTATTGGGCAAATTCATCCATCTTCCTCAAAGGGGCATCGGTTCATATTGGTGGCAACTGATTATTTCACTATATGGTCTGAAGCAGTACCTCTCAAGAACATGACACATACAGAGGTAATTCAATTCATAACCGAGCACATTATTCATAGATTCGGTATTCCTCAAACGTTAACAATAGATCAAGGTTCATCTTTCATGTCACACCAAGTCACAGAGTTTGCTGGATCTTATAACATAAAGTTTCTCAATTCCTCTCCATATTATACCCAAGCTAATGGACAAGATGAGTCTAGCAATAACATTTTAATCAAACTCATCAAGAAAAAGATTGAAGATAATCCAAGGAGATGGCATGAGTTGTTGTCTGAAGCTTTGTGGGCACATATAATTTCAAGGCATGGTGCTACGAAGGTGACCCCATATGAGCTAGTATATGGTCAAGGCCGTTTTACTAGTGTAAGTAAATTTGAATGCTTTGAGAATAGCCGAACAAAATGATTTATCGGCAGTAGACTTTTATAACTTGATGATGGACAATATTGATGAGGTTGCCGATAAACATTTGGTTGCTTTGATGTCCATAGAGAGAGACAAGTTGAGGGTTGCAAGAGCTTACAATAAGAAAGTTAAGTTGAAGAATTTTCAAGTTGGTGATCTCGTCTGGAAAGTGATTCTGCCGATTGGCTCAAGAGATAGAAAATTCGGGAAGTGGTCTCCAAGTTGGGAAGGTCCTTTTAGAATTACAAGAGTTGTTCCTGGAAATTCATATTTGGTGGAATCAATACAAGGGGCATTGTTACCTCGAGCTCTCAATGGCAAATATTTGAAGAAGTACCACCCGAGTGTGTGGCAGGAAGCCTAAGTAGGCAATGGCCGATATATGATTATCGCCCTTAGCACAAACATGGCCGATACATAATTATCACCCTGAGAAAAATAAATGGCCGATGGAGTGTTGATATCGTCCTTAGAACAAACACTATGCATATTATTTTTCGGCGTGCAAGCTTTGCCGAAAAACAGGGGGGCATGTGTTGACACCTGATTTTGGCAAGATACAGATTGCAATGAAGATGGTCTCGAGTGAACGGGTTTTCAGCATGAAAAGATTCACGTCGCCGAGTGGAACCACTTTGATGTTTAGGTTATATTCATTCGACTTTATCTTACGGACCGAAACTATACTCCGAGTGGCATAATTCCATGTTCCGAGTGGTTTTTGGCCAATCACGTCTTCAAGATGACCTCGGATGAAGGAGCACTCTTAAGGAATTGTCTTCGTCTCATCGAGGCAATAGATTTTGATATATAAATCATCTCAATCCGAGTTCATATGCAAAAGTTAGAGGCAATACACTGCAGACCGAACCTCAACGGATATATGGCGCGAGGTGCCAGACACTTATCTGATAGGTTGCGCGAGTAATTCGGCCATCAAGACGGCCTTGAATCGAAAACCCTTCAACACTAAAAAGTTTTTTTTCTCGTCGAGCCGATCGTTTTTCATATAAAATTTGTCTCAATCCGAGGTCGTATGCAACCTGGAGAGGCAAATCAAGATCAGGCTGTGTTTTCAGTCGGGAAATCCGAGTGAAAAGTTTACCATCCGAGTGAAAACCTACCGATCGAGTAAAAGGTCAAGTGAAAAACTTATCGATCGAGTAAAATATTGGCTTCCGAGTGAAAATATAGTAATCCGAGTGAAATTATCATCCGAGTGAAGTTATTCCAAGTGAAAAGATTACCATCGGAATGAAAACTTGACGTTCGAGTAAGATATTGTCTTCCGAGCGAAATATAGTCATCCGAGTGAAAGATTGTCTTCCGAGTGAAATATAGTCATCCGAGTGAAATATTTTCTTCCAAGTGAAAGACTCTAACATCCGAGTGAAAAGGTCGAGTCGAACGAAAAACTCTAATATCCGAGTGGATGAGTTCGGATCCGAGTGAAACTGAAGATGTGCCCCAAAGGTAATCCAGATGACCTCAGATGGAAAAGTGATCAACACGGAAGTTGTGCGCATCGTCGAAACGGTGAACTTTGGTTTTGGAGTCATTATCATATGAGATAGTATACGGCCTGTAAGTTCACTATGAGACTTGGACAATCCAGTCCGTTACATGACCGAGTCCGACTGGATATTAAAGATGGCTTCGTAGAATATTCAAGATGGTCTTATTTGGAAAAGTGTTCAACATAAGGATTGTACATCTCGTCGAGGCGCACATGTTTAATATTTGGGCCGTCTTGATCGGAGGTCATATGCAAGCTCGGCGGCCCGCGCAAGGAGGAAGACAGAAGTTGGGCCAGATTCAGACTGAATCCGAGTTGGAATAGAACTAGGACTCTAGGATGTGAATTGATGTAATTTTTTGTAAGGAAAGCCTAGATGAATCCTTTTCTTGTACGGGAAGTCCAGACGCCTCTTATATATGTTGGGGGT
Source organism: Triticum aestivum (assembly GCF_018294505.1). Lineage (NCBI taxonomy): Eukaryota > Viridiplantae > Streptophyta > Magnoliopsida > Poales > Poaceae > Triticum > Triticum aestivum. The sequence goes on along the minus strand of NC_057800.1, from coordinate 190,863,787 downwards.
GATGGCCGATTGAACAACACCAATCGAACCAATCAATCTATTACACTTTTGTGTTCATCTATCTTTATCCCCTACACTTGTATCTTTCTTTCTCGTTCTTCGTTCGTTCTTCGCGTTGGAGGGCAGCGATCCACGAGGCTCTGGGGGCGAGCGAATTTACCTAGGGCAGCCCATAGCCGCCGCACTCCCTGGCGGGGTCCCTCCCGGGCGTGTGGGGTTTCGGGTCTTCAAAAGCGCCCGCTGACTGTCTTGTGTATCGCGCTGTCGGTCGGGTCTCCTTCGACGTGAGCTGCGGTGCATCACCCCCGGCGTCGAGGGTACACGTGTTCGTGTGTCAACACACTTTTTGGCGACTCCGCTGGGGAACGAAGATCAATCATCATCATCCACCATGTCCGATCTTCCCAAGCCATCTGAGGTAGACGCCGATAACATCATTAAGCCCAGTCTTGATGAGATATCGGCCGACCATCGCCAAGTCTATGAGGAGTACAAGAAGGCGCGCGAGGAGAAGGACCTGCAGGAGTTCCTTGCAAAATTCAAGAAAGATCGCCAAGGCAACATCACTCCAATTGAAGAAATCAAGTTCCCTCCTCTTTAAACTGAACAGGTTAAACCCTCTGTAAGTACTGCCTTTTCTCCTGAGCAGTGAGCTGAGATTGAAAGTCGTATTGCTGATGGTAACAATCTAGTCTATCAAACTTTTATAGAAAATACTAATGCTCAAAAGAATATATCTCAATCGTCTAGTGGTAATAAAGGTGTAGCCGCTAGTGTGCAAAACCCTAATCTGGCTTTACCTATTACATCGGCGCCTCCCGTGCCGATGACTTATTATCCTACCCAAACAAATCAGATTGTTGCTACACCCATTAATCCTATTATGAGCATGACACGTTCGGTGGCAACACCGAACCAAACTCTACCTACAGCTACAACCACTTGACCACTGCCAAATTATGGGTCGACATACATGCCACAATTCCTACCTACAGCTAGTAACCATACTCTTCCTATGTCACCGCCACAAGCTTCATCGTCCACTACGGATGATGGTCTAGCTAATCTTAGAGAGGAGATGGCTAAGATGCTTAGAGAGAATTTTGGAGTTGAGTTACCTCGGAATCGGATTTACCAAAAGCCGTACCCCGAGTACTTTGATGCCATCCAGTGCCCTCCGGGATATAAGATTCCAGATTTTGTTAAATTCAATGGAGAGGGCACAAAAACCACATGGGAGCATGTTAGTCAATACTTAGCACAACTAGGTGAGGCAGGCTCACTAAATGAGTTGAAAGTGCGTTTGTTTCCTTTATCTTTAACTGGTACTGCATTTTCATGGTTTTCTTCTTTACCACATGGTTCCATTTGGGTTTGGTCGCAGCTAGAGCAGAAATTTCATATCACTTTTATAGTGGCGACAATGAACTCAAGTTATCACATCCAACATCGGTTAAACAGAAGCATGACGAATCGGTCTCCGATTACATCAAGAGATTCGGAGAAACAAAAAACCGGTGTTTTAGTTTGGTGATAACCGAGAGAAACTTGGAGACCTAGTGTTGAGTGGTTTGAGAACTCCCATTAGAGAAAAGCTAGAAGGTTATGAGTTTTAAATATCAACCAAGTCTTACAAAGGGCTTTGGCTCAGGAAAGCCAAAGCAAAGATCTCAAAGAAGTGCATAGATACAAAGACGATCGTCCAAAGATGAATATGGTGGAATATGATACTGATCACTCGAACGATGAGGGTGATGTTTTTGCTACTGAATTTGTTTGGCCATCTAAGGCCAAACCCTTTACTTGCAATGATCTGAAACCGATTCATAAGAATCGTGATGAAGAGATGAAGTTTACTTTTAACATTGCTAAGTGTGATAGAATATTTGATGCTTTGCTGCAGGCTAAGATTATTAGAATATCTCATACTTTACCGTCGTTTGAAGAGCTAAAACGGCGTGCTTATTGCAAGTATCATAATTCTTTTTCTCATGCTACTAACGATTGCAGTGTTTTTCGACGACAGATACAATCGGCCATTAATGACGGACAATTGAACTTTTCTGAGATGCAAGTTGATAAACAACCTTTTCCAATGAATACCATGGATTTGGAGGGGAAGAAGCTACTCATTCGGTCTGAGGTAGCCGAATCTGCTAATAAAGCTAATATCATTATAGGTGAGCCCAGGAAAGACAAGGAAGGCAGCACGGTCTTGGGGAGACATGTTGTGCTTGATAAGCAGCTCGATGGCAAGGAAGTAATCAAAATCATCATCAAGAATCCTACACTCGGGGGGCAACCGCAAGTGCAAGAAAATACTCGAGTTAAATTTGTCAAACCCAAGAGTCCAGAAATTGGCAAGTGGAAGAGGAATGAAGCTAAAGTGCAACGCAAGCGGATCAAGCCAACTTTTGATATGTTGCTATCCAAATATGCTAATCAGTCGGCTGGTCCCAGCTCTAACCGGCCATCATACTTGAAGCGACCAAGGTCACCATCAGATGATATGTTCAGTCAGTATATGAAACTGAGTGGACCAAAGGCGTTGTTTCTAGAAGAGCAAAGGCAAACTGTTTGGGGTCGACTTGAATACTCATATAATGGCCGACTGAACATCGGTAACTATCGGTCGGCTGGTCAAAACATGCGACCGGGTGGAAATTATCCGAGTGTAAGAATGCACCCAGGTGGAAGCTATCCGAGTGAAAAAATGTGGCCGAGTAGATTCCATCCGAGTGATATCCATCCGAGCGGATTCCATCAGAGTAAAAAGGTGCGCCCGAGTGGAAATTTCATGCATCTGGAAAGTCGAAAAGAATGGCGTGTTAAATCACCAAGTGTTGCAGCAGTTGAGTCGGGAAAAGGCAAGGAGAAAATGGATGTCGACTCACTTATCTTGGGCACCGAAACATTGGCCATACAGCAGCCGATTGTGCATAGCAATCCGACTGAGCCGATACTTGCTATCGCGCCAAAGCACTCGGCTAATGACCGTGAGGCAAGCACCAGCCAGGTAAAAACAAGAGATCCTAAATACACTTAGCCAAAGTGGTGTCCTCCAGGGCTAACAAAGACACAAAAGAGGAAACTACAGAGGTTAAGGAGTCAAGAGATGGTAGAACAGGAGGCCGAGAAACAAAGGGATAAGTTGTTCAATGGCACTCGACCCATGGTTCCACCAAAACAAGTGTGGAGGCCTAAACAAATACAAGATACATCAACTTCTACATCTATCACAGCAATACCTACATCACCAAAGGAGGACGATGCAACATATATGACATCGTCTGTGACACTTCTTACTTCTCCTTTACTCGGACAAATTTCAGAATCTGTGGATGCACTTGAGGAGGAGGTTGATATGTTGGACTATGAGTCTATGCCGGTTCATCAAGGTATGGATATCAATTTGGTGTATTACTTACCTGCTGAGTTTCGTGCTGTAGATGAAGAAGGGGAGGTGGCTCAGCTGGATTTTGGCCCTAAAAACGCAATATTCGAGAAGCCAAAAGAACCAGTAACGCATCTTAAACCATTATATCTCAGAGGTCATATCAATGGGTCGCCGCTCACGCGGATGCTTGTTGATGGTGGTGCTGTGGTAAATCTTATGCCCTATTCGGTCTTCAAGAAATTGGGTTTGCCTGATGAAGAATTGATCAAGACCAATATGGTGCTCAATGGATTTGAAGGCAATGAGAAAACTGAAGCCAAAGGTGTGATGTATGTGGAGCTTATAGTCGGAAGCAAAACTTTGGCTACTGCATTCTTTGTCGCTGAGGTGCAAGGTAACTACAACGTCATACTAGGCCGCGATTGGGTTCATGCAAACCAGTGCATGCCATCCACTATGCACCAGTTTTTGATTCAGTTTGTTGATGATGAAGTGGAAGTTATTCATGCGGATAACTCGGCCTGTGTTGCTTTGGCCGATGCATCGGTGGATTGGCAACATCCCAATGCTACTTGCTTGACGGGACGTGACTTATCAGAATTTGATTTTCTCAGCGCGACCAAGAATAGTTTTGTGCATGTCTCGTTAAAGCCGAGTGAATGCAATCAGCTCCAAGGTATGATATGTTTAAATGGATCCTAATTCCGAGTGGTTACAAAAACGTCTTGTAAAGTATCGGTCCAATCAGAATGATATGTGTGAGTCTATAGAGGAGTTGGATGACATGGATAAACTTGGACAAGGTTTTACATCAGCCGATCCGTTAGAAGAGCTAGATATTGGAGATGGTTCAGTCACTCGACCGACATTTATAAACAAAATTTTGAAAGCCAATTGTAAGGCTAAGTTAATCGAGCTATTGAAAGAATATGTTTGTTGCTTTGCATGGGAATATCATGAGATGCCAGGGTTAAGCCGAGAGCTAGTGGAACATCGGTTGCCTATAAAGGCCGGTTTTAGACCATATAAACAGTCGGCCAGAAAATTTAATCCAAAAACATATGACCAGATCAAGGAAGAGATCGGTCGACTGCTTGAAGCTAATTTCATTCGACCTTGAAGGTATGCCGAGTGGATTTCTAACATTGTCCCATAGAGAAGAAAGGATCTGGTAAGTTGAGGGTGTGCATTGATTTCAGAGATTTGAATAGGGCTACACCTAAAGATGAGTATCCTATGCCAATAGCCGATATGCTTATTAATGATGCTTCTGGACATAAGGTTATTAGCTTTCTAGATGGTAATGCCGGATACAATCAAATTTTTATGCCTGAGGAGGACATGTACAAAACGGCTTTCCGATGTCCTGGTTTCCTTGGTTTATTCGAGTGGACAGTGATGACATTCGGATTAAAAAATGCTGGAGCCACGTATTAAAGGGCTATGAATTTAATTTTTCATGATTTACTCGGTGTCATACTTGAAGTTTATATTAATGATATTGTTGTCAAATCGGATGCTTTTGAATCTCACTTGGCCGATTTGCATTTAGCTTTTGAAAGAATGAAAAAGCATGGAATGAAGATGAATCCTTTAAAGTGTGCATTCGGTGTATCAGCTGGCAAGTTTTTGGGTTTTATTATTCATGAAGATGGCATAGAGATTGATCCCAAAAAGATAGAGGCCATACATAAAGTGGAGGCTCCAACATGCAAGAGAGATATGCAAAAGTTTCTTGGCAAGGTCAATTATTTGAGAAGGTTCATAGCTAATCTATCAGGGAAAGTTGATGCATTTACTCCTATCCTTCGGTTAAAGAATGATGCGGATTTCACTTGGGGGGCAAAACAGCAAGAAGCATTTGATATGATCAAGAATTATTTGTGCACTCCTCCGGTGATGAAAGCACCCAAGCATAGGGAACCCTTCAGACTTTACATTGCAGCAGAGGCCGAGTAAATGCATCAACTTTCCCTGATAGTGGCCGAATGGGTGGTGGATCTAGAGGCGGCCAAAGCCGCACAGAAGGAGCTGAAAAGGCAGAAAGCAGTCAAGAAAAGAGAGTCTCGTCGCCGCAAGAAAAAAGAGGTTGGACGCCGTGGTGAGGAGAGCTTGGCGGAGATCGATGCACGGTGGGCTGCCGCCTACAAGGCTGGGAAGGAGAACACCGGCGTCTGGCCAGCATGCCGTGATGGCAGCATGTGAGAAGTATTTTAAGTTTGTAGTATTAGAGCAAATTACCAATAGTACTTTAAGTTTGTAGTATTAACGTACAATGTCGGTAAGAGCAACCTTTGAGGGCTTTGAGCGTTGATTAGCATGTGTGCCCGTGTGCATTTTTTTGTGTTAATCATTAGAAAATCACAAAACACACGGTTTCTATGCCGTACCTGAGGGAGTCCTGGATTAGGGGGTGTTCGGGTAGCCGGACTATACCTTCAGCCGGACTCCTGGACTATGAAGATACAAGATTGAAGACTCCGTCCCGTGTCCGGATGGGGCTTTCCTTGGCGTGGAAGGCAAGCTTAGCGATACGATATTCAAGATCTCCTACCATTGTAACCGATTCTGTGTAACCCTAACCCTATCCGGTGTCTATATAAACCGGAGGGTTGTAGTCCGTAGGACAGAATCAACTCCATACACAACAATCATACCATAGGCTAGCTTCTAGGGTTTAGCCTCCTTGATCTCGTGGTAGATCTACTCTTGTACTACCCATATCATCAATATTAATCAAGCAGGAGTAGGGTATTACCTCCATCGAGAGGGCCCGAACCTGGGTAAAACAAAGTGTTCCCTGCCTCCTATTACCATCCGGCCTAGACGCATAGTTCGGGACCCCCTACCCGAGATCCGCCGGTTTTGACACCGACATTGGTGCTTTCATTGAGAGTTCCTCTGTGTCGTCGCCTTTAGGCCCGATGGCTCCTTTGATCATCAACAACAATACGGTCTAGGGTGAGACTTTTCTCCCCGGACAGATCTTCGTCTTCGGCGGCTTCGCTCTGCGGGCCAATTCGCTCGGCCACCTGGAGCAGATCGAAAGCTACGCCCCTGGCCGTCAGGTCAGGTTTGGAAGCCTAAACTACACGGCTGATATCCGCGAGGACTTGATCTTCGACGGATTTGAGCCACAGCCAAGCGCGCCGCACTATCTCGATGGGCACGATATAGCTCTACCGCCGAATAACGCCTTGAAGGCCGCACACGCATTGGTTTCGACCATTGATTCGGAGCCTACTGCGCCGATCAAGGATCAGCGGTTGGATGCTGCCTCAGGGGCTGCGATCTCAGAGGCGATCGAGCCGAACTTTAGCCCCGCACTCCACATGACCCGTGACTCCGAGGAGCCGGATTCCTCTCCAAACTCCGAGCCCCCCGCGCCCCTGCCAATCGAATCTGATTGGGCACCGGTAATGGAGTTCACCGCCGCGGACATCTTTCAGCACTCGCCCTTCGGCGACATCCTGAATTCTCTAAAGTCTCTCTCATTGTCAGGAGAGCCCTGGCCGGACTACGGTCAGCAAGGGTGGGATACGGACGGTGAGGAAATTCAAAACCCACCCACCACCCACTTTGTAGCCACTGTCGACGATTTAACCGACATGCTTGACTTTGGCTCCAAAGACATCGACAGCATGGACGACGATATAGGAGACGAACAGGAACCAACACCTGTAGGGTGCTGGAAGGCCACCTCGTCATATGACATATATATGGTGGATACTCCAAAAGATGGACACGGCGATGGAACAGTGGGGGATAACGCCCCCAAGAAACAGCCAAAGCGCCGGCGTCAGCGGCGCCGCTCTAAATCCCGCCAAAGCAAAAACGGTGATTCCGGCACGGGAGATAGTACTACCCCGGATAGCGCCAAAGAATACCTACCTCAGCAAGATTTGGCACAGGAAGATGGAAAAGATAGCCCTCATGAGAGAGCGGCAGACCCAGAGGTCGAGGACGATAACTATACGCCTCCCTCCGAGGACGAGGCAAGCCTCAATGACGACGAATTCGTCATACCATCAGACCCCGCCGAACAAGAGCGTTTTAAACGCAGGCTTTTAGCCACGGCAAGCGGCCTCAAGAGAAAGCAGCAATAGCTTAGAGCTGCCGAAGATTTACTAGCTGACAGATGGACTGAAGTCCTTGCGGCCGAAGAGTACGAACTCGAAGGCCCCTCTAAGAATTACCCGAAGCGCAGGACGCTACCCCAATCAGACGAGGAAGCACCTACATCACCAGCACATGACATGGTAGACCGGCCACCTCGCGGCCGCGACAGAGAGGCCTCTCGGCCCTCCACTTAAGCCATGCCCCGACGCCACTCAACTAAGGCACGGGAAAACGCGCCCGACCTGCGAGACATACTGGAGAAAAAGGCAAGACAAACAAGATCGATCTACGGATCGTGCAGGCACCCTACGACATGTGACAATGATCTTCACTCCGGATACAACAAATCCGGCCGGGCCGAACACAACAGACATAGCTCTTCCGAACTGCATCGTGATATAGCCCAGTACAAAGGCGCCGCACACCCGCTATGCTTCACAAATGAAGTAATGGATCATAAAATCCCAGAGGGTTTCAAACCCGTAAACATCGAGTCATACGATGGCACAACAGACCCGGCGGTATGGATCGAGGATTATCTCCTTCATATCCACATGGCACGCGGCGATGATCTACACGCCATAAAATACCTCCCGCTCAAACTTAAAGGACCTACCCGGCATTGGCTTAATAGCTTGCCAACAGACTCAATCGGTTCTTGGGAGGACCTGGAAGCCGCATTCCTCGACAACTTCCAGGGCACTTACGTGCGACCGCCGGACGCTGACGACTTAAGCCACATAATTCAGCAGCCAGAAGAATCGGCCAGACAATTCTGGACACGGTTCCTAACAAAGAAGAACCAGATAGTCGACTGTCCGGATGCAGAGGCCCTAGCAGCCTTTAAGCATAACATCCGCGACGAGTGGCTTGCCCGGCACCTGGGACAGGAAAAGCCGAAATCCATGGCAGCCCTCACGACACTCATGACCCGCTTTTGCGCGGGAGAAGACACTTGGCTAGCTCGCAGATCAAAGAACCCTGGTAATTCGGATACCAAGGACAAAAGTGGCAGGACACGTCGGAATAAGCAAAAACGTCGCGTTAACAGCGACAGCAATGAAGACACGACAGTCAACGCCGGATTCAAAGGTTATAAATCCGGTCAGCGGAAAAATCCATTCAAAAAGAATAATCAGGGCCTGTCCAGTTTGGACCGAATACTCGATCGCTTGTGCCAGATACATGGAACCCCCGAAAGACCAGCCAATCACACCAACAGGGATTGTTGGGTGTTCAAGCAGGCAGGAAAATTAAGGGCCAAAAATAGAGACAAGGGGCAGCACAGCGACGACGAGGAGCCCAAGCCGCCGAACAACAATGGACAGAAGGGCTTTCCCCCACAAGTGCGGACGGTGAACATGATATACGCAACCCACATTCCCAAGCGGGAGCGGAAGCGTGCGTTACGGGACGTATACGCGATGGAGCCAGTCGCCCTAAAGTTCAACCCATGGTCCTCCTGCCCGATTACTTTCGATCGAAGGGACCATCCCACTAGCATCCGTCATGGCGGCTTCGCCACATTGGTTCTCGACCCAATCATCGACGGATTTCACCTCACAAGAGTTCTCATGGACGGCGGCAGTAGCCTGAACCTGCTTTATCAGGATACAGTGCGGAAAATGGGCATAGATCCCTCAAGGATTAAGCCCACAAGAACAACCTTTAAAGGCGTCATACCAGGTGTAGAAGCCAACTGTACAGGCTCAGTAACACTTGACGTGGTCTTCGGATCTCCAGATAATTTCCGAAGCGAAGAGTTAATCTTCGATATAGTCCCGTTTTGCAGTGGCTACCACGCCCTGCTCAGATGAACCGCATTCGCAAAATTCAATGCGGTGCCGCACTACGCATATCTCAAGCTCAAGATGCCAGGCCCTCAAGGAGTAATTACGGTCAACGGAAACACCGAACGCTCCCTCCGTACGGAGGAGCATAGGCGGCTCTCACGGTGGAGGTACAAAGTAGCCTTCTCAGGCAATCCTCCAGTCCGGCCATTAAAAAGCCAGACACTGCCAAGCGCGCCCGGAGTAACCCACAGCAGGACCGTCTGATGCACTCTGAGCAAGAGTAGCAATGCGAACCCAACCCCAGCTCTCGCGACATAGCGAAACCAGTACCTCGCGTACATAACTACGCCCTTGAAATACCATGGGCACAGGGGAAGGGGCACAATAAACGGCACACCCAAAATATGGCTTAAAACGTACTAGGGGCTGCTGGATTCTTTTTTAATTTTTTTCTTACTTTCAGGACTCCATACTTCGGACGACCTGTTCGGCAACTCGACTGCCGTACAAACGATGCAAGATCCAGGGAGGCGGACAAGCCATGCCGCATTATGGAACTCCCAGGTGGTCTCTGTTACGAGCGGTATACCTGCTTTAAATACAATTCCGCGGCCTGCCCCTGGTCAGGACATACTGAATAGTCCAATATCTTTTGCTTACCGCACTATTTGTATCGTTCGGCTTTGATAAATAGCCTATCTACAAACAATGCTTAGCTTTTTGTCTATTTTTTGCATTACTCTCTTCTATATATTTTCATTAATGACATGTTGCACCCGTACACCATGGTACGACAAGTACGCCAGGGGCTTCAGTACCCTTTAATATGGTGTGAAAAGTCCGTACACTTTCACAAGTGCGGCACCCCGAACTTATAGCACTATATGCATCGGCTCCGAATCATGATTTGGGTCAATAGTTGGTTTTGCCCGGCTCCTATGTTTTGGTGCCTTACGTTCCGCTATATCGACTAAGGTAGCACTAGGAGAACCACTGCGATTGTGCCCCGGTTGAGCTGGGTTAAGCACCTCAGTGGAGAAAGCTAAAACTGACTGTCATGATGAGGCGAGAGACCGGTCGCTGTTCGAGAGGTTTTTCGGGTCCCTAAAGGCTTATGCCTCTTCGAGCGAGGAGCTGGATAACCCCAGCCAAGGCGTGGATAGCACCCCGAACTCGGTCTTCCGAACTAGGGGCTTCGTCGAAATTTAAAATTATAAAGTTCTATGGCTAAGTGAGAGTGTTCAAGCATTATAGTCCGATTGCTTGGTTCGCCGTGCTGAGCGCCTCCCTCGAAGGACCCAACCATGGGAAAAAGAGCGCCCAGGTTTATCACCGAACACCCCAGCACTAGTGGCAAGGGGGCAGAAGCCGACGACTGGCCATCTCTCAATTTTTGATAAACGGCCGCACAAAAAATAATATTTTAAATTCAATAAGCATTGCTTAGCGCATATGAACAAGTTTTCAGCGCACAGGATAAACACGAGTGAATTCATTCTAAAATTACATCCTTGGTGCAATCATCCGCCACAAGGCGGGCACCCGCAAGAACATCCTTATAATAGTTCTCCGGCTTGCGATGCTCCTTCCCCGGCGGCGGCCCGTCCTTCACAAGCTTTTCACCGTCTAGCTTACCCCAGTGCACCTTTGCACGGGCAAGGGCCCTACGGTCACCTTCGATGCAGACGGAGCGCTTGATGACCTCGAGCCTTGGACAGGCCTCCACCAGCCGCCGCACCAGCCCGAAGTAGCTCCCAGGCAGGGCCTCTCCGGGCCACAGCCGAACTATGAAGCCCTTCCTGGCCTATTCGGCCGCCTTGTGGAGTTCGACCGGCTGTGTCAGCCGGTCGCTCAGGGGCACAGGGTGTCCGGCCTCAGCATACTGAGACCAGAACACCTTCTCCGTCGAGCTGCCCTCTTTAGCTCGGTAGAATGCGGCGGCGTCGGATACGCTGCGGGGAAGATCTGCGAATGCCCCTGGAGAGCTCTGGATTCGGGTAAGTAACAAGTAGTTTACTTTTATATTCCTGCTTTGCATAAAGAATGCCTTACCCGCGGCTATCTTCTTCATCTCCTCCAACTCTTGGAGGGCCTTTTGGGCTTCAGCCTTGGCAGACTTGGCAGTCTCAAGGGCCGCCGTGAGCTCGGACGCTTGGGCCTTTGACTCAAGCTCCAAACTCTCATGTTTCTTGATGAGAGCATGAAGCTCTTGCCGCACCTCGCCGACCTGAGCCCCAAGTTTCTCTCGCTCGGTGCGCTCCGTGGCCGTTTTTCTTTCGGCCTCGGACAGCGCCTGCTTGAGGGTCACCACCTCAATCGTGGCCCCTACAATAAGCAGTAAAATCCTGTTATGTTTTTGCAATCACGCCTCTCTATAGGCACTTTTTCTGTAAGGTATTTCTTACCTTCTTTTTCCTCGAGCTGCCGCTTGGCCAGGCCGAGCTCTTGCTCGGTCCGCTCGAGGTCCTGTTTCAGGACTCCCATCTTCGCCGTCAGTGCGGCAGTGGACAGCAGCGAAGCTTGCATACACATATTGACTCTGTATTGTTAGACTCCTGCGAAATTTAATAGATCCTCTATTCGGCTTTTCTTTCCGAATGCCAAACAGAGCATCAGGGGCTACTGTCTATGCGGTAATACTTTTACATATTTTTACTTACCTCGAAGCCTGTTAGAAGGCTAGCGCAAGCTTCAGTCAGCCCGCTCTTGGCGGACTGAACCTTCTGGATCACCATACTCATAATAGTACGGTGCTCCTCGTTGATGGAGGCGCCTTCAAGCACCTCCAGCAGATTGTCCGGCGCCTTTGGTTGGACGGAGGCTGCCGACTCAGAAGGCTTGCTCCTCTTGGAAGGAGTTCGCCTGCCGCGGTCCAGAATTGTTGAAGATTCTGGCACGGTGTCCGGCTCAAAGCCGGACTTGGAGCCCTGGGGGGTCTTGTCCCCTTTACTCCTGGAGTCCGGGAGGTTGCCTTGCGGCTCCTCTAGGACCACCTCCTCCTGCCCCGGAGCTTGATGCCACTTCGGCGTCGTCCGCAGTGCGGGGGGAGACAGCGGGCGGAACAGAGTTCATGTCCGACGAATCCAGGGAGCCGCTCGACGACTCGTTGAGTTCGGCCCGGGGCAGGCTGCATAAGTATGATCGACATTAGGGAAAGCTGTGCGACAAAGGAACATCATGAGTTACTCTGATATCCGAACTTACGATTTTGCCGGACGCTTGGCCCTGTCTGGCCACTCCTCTTCGTCCTCTTCGGCGTTGGGGGAGTAGTCCGGCGGAGGGGTCTTCCTCTTCCCAGACCCCTCGGCCTCCCCAGTTGGGGTGGCCTCCCTCTTCTTTCCTCCCCCCGCTGGAGGGGGAGAGGTTTCTTCTTCCTCCTCCTTGTTTTCATGGGAGGAGGGCGTCTCGGACTCGCCGGATGACGAGTCCGACACCACCACGTTGCGGGCACTCTTTCGAGTCCCCGTGGTCTTCTTCTTCTTGACCTTCTTCTCCGGCACCACATAAGGTGCCGGAGTCAGCAGCTTCACCAGTAGAGCTGGGGCTGGGTCTTCGGGCAGCGGAGCCGGACAGTTAATCGGTTCGGCCATCGCCCGCCAAGCCTGTCAAAGGTAAGGGAGTTTAGATCCCGCATAGAGTCAAACTATGAAAAAAGCTTAACATCCTGTGAAAGGTGTAGATGGCATACCTTGCTAGCGTGACGCTGCGAGCTGTATCCGCGGTCTTCGGAAGCGGATGCGGGAGCCTCGGCGCCCTTGAATAGCATCTTCCAGGCGTCTTCGTACGTTGTGTTGAAGAGCCTACTGAGGGTTTGAAGCTGCGCCGGGTCGAACTCCCACAGATTAAAATCCCGGTGTTGGCACAGGAGGATCCGGCGGACAAGCATAACCTGGATTATATTAACAAGCCGGATTGGCTTGTTCACCAGGGACTGTATGCATGTTTGCAATCCGGTCACCTCTTTTTCGTCACCCCACGACAGGCCCGTCTCTTTCCAAGACATAAGCCGCGTGGGGGGTCCGGATCGGAACTTGGGGGCTTCGGTCCATTCCGGATTGCGCGGCTTGGTGATATAAAACCACCCGGATTGCCATCCCTTTAGGGTCTCCACGAAAGATCCCTCGAACCATAGAACGTTGGCCATCTTACCCGCCATAGCGCCTCCGCACTCCGCCTGACGGCCACTCACCACCTTGGGCTTGACATTGAAAGTCTTGAGCCAGAGGCCGAAATGAGGGCGGACGCGGAGAAAGGCCTCGCACACGATGATAAACGCCGAGATGTTGAGGATGAAGTTCGGAGCCAGATCGTGGAAATCCAGGCCGTAGTAGAACATGAGCCCCCGGACAAATGGGTGGAGTGGAAACCAATCCGCGGAGGAAGTGGAGGAGAAATACTACCCTCTCATGGGGCCTTGGGGTGCGGATAAGCTGCCCCTCTTCGGGAAGCCGGTGCGCGATATCCTTGGACAGATACCCGGCCTTCCTTAGCTTCTTGACTTTGCCCTCCGTGACGGAGGAGACCATCCACTTTGCCCTCCGTGCGGGCTTGGGCGCTGGAGCTTGGGTGCGCGAGAGATGGGTAGGCAAGGGAGGAAGAAGGCGTAGGTAAAAAGGGTGGATCCTTATCCCCTTATATAGGTGGATGCGGTTATGCGTCACCACCTGCCTAATAAAACTCGCTTGCCTCCCGAGCGCCGTGATAAATGGTGCGGTTGGGTTACCCACGTCCGTATTGATGAGAATCCCGTAAAAAGGGTACACGATCTCTGCTTTGACAAGACGTGCCAAGGAAACCGCCTCGCGAAAGATGCTGAGGTGGGAAAGTAAAAACGATTCGAGTAAAGGACTTGGCTGTAGTGTGATGGCGCACAGCAGAATACGTCAGTAGATTTGATTTGTGTTAATATTATTCTCTCTATGGCAATATGTGGAAACTTATTTTTGCAGAGCCGGACACTACTCTTGGTGATTACAATCTTCTATGAAGGACTTGGAGGAGGAACCCGCCTTGCAATGCCGAAGACAATTTGCGTGCTGGACTCGTCATCATTGAAGCCTGGTTCAGGGGCTACTGAGGGAGTCCTGGATTAGGGGGTGTTCGGGTAGCCGGACTATACCTTCAGCCGGACTCCTGGACTATGAAGATACAAGATTGAAGACTTTGTCCCGTGTCTGGATGGGGCTTTCCTTGGCGTGGAAGGCAAGCTTGGCGATACGATATTCAAGATCTCCTACCATTGTAACCAACTCTGTGTAACCCTAACCCTATCCGGTGTCTATATAAACCGGAGGGTTGTAGTCCGTAGGACAGAATCAACTCCATACACAACAATCATACCATAGGCTAGCTTCTAGGGTTTAGCCTCCTTGATCTCGTGGTAGATCTACTCTTGTACTATCCATATCATCAATATTAATCAAGCAGGAGTAGGGTATTACCTCCATCGAGAGGGCCCGAACCTGGGTAAAACAAAGTGTTCCCTGCCTCCTGTTACCATCCGGCCTAGACGCACAGTTCGGGACCCCCTACCCGAGATCCGCCGATTTTGACACCGACACTACCCATCTGCGTTTTTTGCGTTAATGACCCATAAGTCAGTTACCTGTGCGATATTTCCTAATAAACCAGGCGTACCATTGATAAAAAAATCTAGTACACGCGTACATTTTTTTGAAGACGGGATCTGCCAACTTTATTTTTTCTCGCACACGAGTATTTTACACGCTTCGTCTGTGTTGTGTGTTTCCCCCGCCCAAGTTTCAAATTTAGCACCAAAATTTTCATTAGGCGCGCGATTTCAGAATTTATTCCCCCAACCACATCCCCTTCCCCTCAGTATCCCCCCTCCCTCGCGCCTCCCCCTACCGTCATCTCAAACCTCCGTGGTCGGAACCACAGCTTTAACCACATCTACGTTATGCTCGGATCCAGTCAGGTAACCCATCGATCTCTATCACGTCCCCGGCCTGATTGCCTAAATGCGGCCTGCGAAACATCCTCATGCCTCCGAATCCCCCCCCCCCCCGTGCCAGGAGCTGATGGCGGTCCATGGCGTGATGGCCACTATGTGTGTTGACCCAGAGGAACACCTGCCTCCGCCGCCGCCGACGACATGGTGCAGGCTCTGTCCCAGATGAAGTCCCCCAGCGACTACCCCCTAGGACTCAACAGGTAAGATCTGACCAGCTAAATCTAATCAATACCACTTGCAACAGCTATGATTTGTACGGTTGATGTATTAAGTGTTAGAATAAATCTGAGGCACTCCGTCGATCATCCGAGGACCAAGCAATCACACGAGCATGACATCGAGATTTGTTAACGAGGTTCATAGATATGGCTACATCCCCGGGGCTTGACTACGGGCGCTCCTCCCCGTGACACCGTCACAATACCGCACCTCGGCCACCCGGGCGCCGGCACACGCCGCCGGCTCCCCCTTGCGCGCTTGTGCTATTATGTTGGCATAGGTTACATCGTGTGTCTACCCCCGCTATATAAGAGAGGCCTAGGATACAGGTGTCCTACTTGGACATGACTCCATATCTTATCTAAACACAATACAACTACAAGTCCAACTGTAACCTATCTTGTACACTATATTCGACACAACTCCAACAAACTCCACCTTGGCGAATATTCTCCACCACCTTGAACACTACAAAAAAAAGACACATCCTTGACATTTTGGGCCAAACGAATTTTTTTCTGTCATACTTATGACACTTCTATGACGATAATTGTGACAAAACCCGGTATCATCATATATGTGGTGGGGTCCTACTTCTATGACAAAAAATCATGACAGAAAATGGGCTTTTCGTACTGGGCGGGCCGGAGACGCAGCTGCATGACATTCTTTGGGCCGTCCATGATGGAAAAAACCATGGTAGAAGCGAGGGCGAGGAAAATATCGGGGTGTTCCGGTTACGGTGGGTGGTCGGGGCCGAGCGATGCACATTTCTCTCATACACGCACGCGCGTGGGTGCGAAGACTTGGGCTCTAACTGAACCCGAGCGCTTGCACTGCAGGCTACGCATTACTGAACCCGAGCGATCGATCGATGGCTGTTAACTGAACCCGATCGAGCGATTCCTTCGCTACTGCTGCTAACTAAAGTCGGTCGATGCTGCCTCTGGATGAACAGTGAGCGTTGTTGGGGGGGGGGGTTGGATGAATAGTTCCCGGTGGGGGTGGATGAACAGGACCCTGTGGTATTGCCTCTGGATGAACAGTGAGCATTGTTGGGGGGGTTTGGATGAACAGTTCCCACTGGGGGTGGATGAACAGGACCCCGTGGTGTTGCCTCTAGATGAACAGGACCCCAATTGATTGAGCCGGTTGGGGCTGGATGAACAGGACCCCGTGGAGGGCTGGATGAACAGGATCACCCCGTGCAGGGCGGGATGAACAGTAGCCCGTGGAGGGGTGGTTGAACAGGAGCCCGTAGAGAGGGCTGGTTGAACAGTAGCCGGTGGAGTAGCGCGTGGTGGAGGCTGGATGAACAGGAGCCCGTGGATGAATAGTCACAGGTGGAGGCTGGAGGAGGTTGACGGTGGATGAACAGTAGCCCGTGGAGGCTGGAGGGGGTCGACGGTGGAGATGCAATATTCCGTGGAGTCCCGTTTTGCGGTACGCCACACCCCTCCCGATGAACAGGGCCCCCATTTCGACCGTAGCACTCCAGCACAAGTCTGTTTCCTCCATTTTGCGGTACGCCACACCCCTCCCGATCAACAGGACCCCCGTTTCGACCGTATGAGGTATGTTTCCTCCGTTTTTCGATACGCCAGACCCTCCCGATGAATAGGATCCCGTTTCAAACGTGGCCAGTCGAACACAAGGCCGTTTCCTCCGTTTTGCAGTACGCCAGGCCTCGTTTCCATCGGTTGTTCCGTCCAAGCCCTCCCGATGAACACGACGACACATTCCATTCCGACCCAGCCGGTTGGCTCCCCATGAACACGACGACGATGATGTTTCTCCGTTCCGACCTAGCCATGTACACGAGCCCTGGCCATACGTACGCGTGATTAGGCGTTCGAGACCCCGCCCGTATGTACGTACATGGCCATATTTACTTTCTTGCACCCTGGCCATTGTACGTACGTGTACATGCTACGTGCGCGCCTCTACTACGACGCGTGCGCACCTCTACATCGACCAGTATGTATGTACACATTCGCGACCAGAATGACAACGCTACGTACGCTTCGACCAGGTGGGTCCCGACTATCAGGCACTTCCTTGCGTGCGAACATGTAGCTGGTGGGTCCCAGCAGTCAGGGGGGCGAATCATTTTTTTGCCCGGACGCACTTCCTTGCATGCGAAGATGTAGCTGGTGGGTCTTAACAGTCAGGGGGAAACGTTTTTTTCACGAAATACGGTGGCCCGTCCGATGGGTCCCTGCTGTCAGGTGGAGGAATAATTATTTTGCGCGTAATAAGGAGGCACTTCCTTGCTGTTGCCGTGGACCCAGCTGTCAGCTGTCGGATTTCAGGTTCCGGCAGACCCTTGAGGTTCGAACACTGGGGTGCGCGCGGAGATTTCGCCGTCTACCTACCTGCACCCCTCCGCCTCGCTAAGATCTAAGCTATGGAAAGAACAGAACAAGAGACACAGGGTTTATAGTGGTTCGGGCCACCGTTGTGGTGTAATACCCTACTCCGGTGTGTGGTGTGGTGGATTGCCTCTTGGGCTGATGATGATGAGCAATACAAGGAAGAACAGCCTCGCGAGGGTCTGTTCTTGGCTGGGGGGATGAACTGCTAGGAGGAGTTCAGTCGCCCTTCTCTCTCTTTGTGTGTGTGATGCTACTCGATCCGATCCTAGCTAGTTTCTCTCTTGGCTTCTAGATTCTCCCTTCTTGATTGCCCCTCTACCCTGGGGGTGGATAGTCCTATTTATAGGCAAAGGCCCTGGGCCTCTTCCCAAATATTGAGCGGGAAGGGCGCCAACAATTGGCCATTTTGAAGGGGAACATCTGGTACACTTATCCTGACTAAAGTTGGTCCTCGCCTGCCAAAGGCTCTGGTGGTGATGCTAGCTTGGGCTCCACAATGACTTCCTCCCTGCCGTTGGACTGGTCTTGGTCTCATTGCACCGAAACGGGTGCCTTTGCTTGATGCTCTCGCCTACACTTGCTCCCTTTGCACCAAAGAGGAAAGGAGGACACTGCGCGGGCTGGCGCCCGCCTGGCGCCCTTGGTCGTCATGGCTTGCATCATGGGCACCTCGTGGGGTACCCCGCCTTGATCTCTCCGTCTCCTCGCGAGCCAGCCTGATGAGGCCGTGCCTGAGGAAACTCCGTGTCGTCCGCCCCGCGAGGCTTGTCCCCTCGCGAGGGTCTTGGGTCTGTGTTGATGAAGATGGGCCATGTTGGGCCCCCTTTTGAGCCACGCCGCAGGCCGCCGGCAGGCAAGTCTGGGGACCCCCGTTCCCAGAACACCGACAGTAGCCCCCGGGCCCAAGGCGCGCCCGGACTTGGCCATGCAGGGAGGCAAAAGGGCAAGAGTGAAGCGCCGCGGGCCCTAACAGCATGCGGCCTTGGGCGCCGCATGGCGGTTGATTGGATGTGGGTGCCTCAGCAACCGCGCGAGTTGATAAGGGAGCGGCATCTGCCTAGGCTTTGCTTTTTTTTTGCTTTCTCCGGTTGCTGCTCAGATCCCCTTTCTTGCGCCTCTCCTTCCTTCCTCCAAAATTTCCAGATCTACTCCGACTGCGTGACCTAGGAAGCCATGGCGCCTCGTCAGTCCCCGGCCGGAGCTTGGTACTCGTCTGCCCTAGACTCGCCGAATGTGTCGGAGGTGAGCCTCGCCCGGTTGCGCCGGATGGCGGCGGCGCAGGGCATCGACGGGGCGAAGGTGTTCAAGGCCGGCTCCGCCACCCCTGAGGGCCAAGGGAGCACCTTCTATCCGTTCTTTGTAAGCGCCATTGCTGCTGGCCTGGTGCCTCCCTTCTCCGTGTTCTTCTTCGCTGTCCTCCGCCATTATAAGCTACAGGCTCTGCATCTCCACCCCAACTCCGTCCTTCTCCTGGCAATCTTCGCCTATTACTGTGAGGCTCACGTAGGGGTGCAGCCCTCAGTGGCCTTGCTGCGCCACTACTTCTACCTCCGGACCTCTCGCGGTCCTGCTTCCGCGTGCGTGAGCTTCATCACGTACGGTGGCGCCATTGCCATTTCGAACCCCGGGAAAAGGATTGAGGGCTTCAGGAGCAAGTGGGTCTTGGCAGACGTTGGGCGCATCCACCCTTGGCTGATCTTGCCCATGGAGCAACCCACGAGCTCCAGCGATTGGGGTCGAGCGGAGCTCGCGGACCCCCGCGCGAAGCTGGTGTTGGAGAAGATGGACGCGGATCTGAGGCCGGCCAACATGGCGGCGACGAAGCTGACCGGCGCGTCGCTGCTGAGGGAATTCCTGGAGCACCAGCTGGCTCCGCTTCGGCAGTACTCACTTCCGATGTGGAGGCCCCATCCGAGCCCCGCGGCCTTGGCCGATGAAGATCTGGCTGCGGTCCTCCAATCTCTGGTCGGGGGCGATGTGGCGAGGTTGGAGGGCACTCCTACGCCCTTGTTCCTCCGCACGACTAGGAGCAGGTAGTTGAGTCCATGCCCGTCTTCAATGGGGACGGGCCCGTGCCCATGGAAACTCCCGGGGAATCGGTGGACATGTCCTCCGACGACTCCAGTGAAGAGGAGGAAGGAGGGGAGCGGGAAAAAGGGCCTAACTCTGAGGCTACTGACGGAGAGTCGAGGGCTTCCCTCCCCCGGCACAGGTCCCGGGCTCTCCGCCTCTCTCCACCGATGACGACGACGATGATGATGAGCAGGGCGGCGGGAGCTTGCCCCCGATCCCGAAGAAGGACAGGACCGGGCTGATCTCCGTGGGTCTGCCCCGGCCCCGAGGCGGACCGCGGACGCGCCTTCCGCTCCCGAGCTTCCCAAGGTTGACCCTTCCAGCCAGCTTTCAGGCTTCAAATTTGGCCGGAGGCTGCCTGAGCTCACTGGCGACGACCCGTAAGCGCTTGATTCTTGTCTTTATTTCTTGTTCTGCTGCTGAGGCTTGACGTCCACATCTCTTGGATAGGCTGGCGCCCGCAGCAAAGAAGCCGAAGGGAGCTCCTGAGGTTCCATCCGTGGCGGCGCCTCTGCCCGTGAAGGAAGGTGACCGCGACGCACGGGCTTCTCCTGCCCGGTCGTCCTCGCGAGGCCTGGCTAAGCCGGCTGGGGTGAGCTCAGCCCCCATGGCCCAAGTGACTCCCGAGGTGCCTTTGCCTGCTGCCGCCACTACAGCCGTTGGGGCGCAGCAGGCTCCGCCTCAGGATGCTGTGGTCGCGCTGCCGCCTTCTCCTCCTACTCCACCGACTGCTGTCTCTCCGACTCCTCCTTCCGTTCTGGATCGTGCTGCTGCTGAGCTGGACCGGCTGCGGCAGGATCTTCTTGGCACCGACCCTCGCTTGGTGGCCGGGCGCTTGGAGCTGGCTTCAGGATAGATTCGCTCCGACGCTTCGATTCGGGCGGCGCTGGTCCAGGCCCCGATGACTTGCGATGAGGAGAGGCAGGCCGTCCTTGAGGCGAAGGCTGCTCGTGACGCAGCCCTGGGGGAGGTGGTTGACGTCCGTGGTCGCTGCAAGGCGCTGGAGGACGAGTTGCAAGGCCTGCGGGACCAGCCCGTGAAAGAGGCCCGCCTTCGCCAAGAGCAGGAAGAAGGCGTGAAGGCTCGCGAGGCGGCCATCAAGGAGAGGGAGGTCAAGCTCAGGAGGCTCCATGACCGCCTAGGCGCGCTGGAGCAGGAGTTGGGGGCAAGGAAGGTCGAGCTGGACGACAAGGCCCAGGTTCTTGCCGAGGACCGCATGGCCTTCGCGGAGATGGAGGCGAAGGCTCGCTCCTTGCTGAGTTTGCTTTACGACAGCGGCCTGGAGAGCCCGCTGGCTGGCGCCGAGGATGGCCCCGCCAAGCTGCTTCCCATCCTGGTTCGCGCTCTTGAAGATGTCGCCCTTGGCCTTGGCCCCACGGCTGTCACATCCCTAGTTCTGGCCTGACCTATGCTTGCTTCCATCTGTGCATCATGTTTAAATTTTTGAAACTTGAACTGAGGGAAATTGGAAGCCTCAAAACCCTAAATAAAAGAAGGGCAAAAACCCTAAAAATCTCATTCATTGTTCCAAAATGCTCTTCTTAAATGTTTGATAATTTTTGGCAAGGGTTCTGGTCCCAACCAAAAAAATTGAACATTTTTAAGGATTTATTTTTGGGACTTTGAATTTAAATCATTAGCTATTTGAATTTGAATTATATTCATATAATTAGAATATAATTTCAAATTTCCCTGAAATATTTTATGAGCTTTTGGAAAAGTCCATCTAGCAAAATAAAAATATTCAGAGGAGCTTTTGGCATTGTTTGAATTATTTTAAATTCAAAACAGTGGCAAAAGAATTAAATAAAAGAAAACAGAACAGGAATATAAAAAAAAGGAGAGAAGCCCAGCAACTTACCTGGCGCTTACCTGTCCAGCCCAGCCGGCCCAGCTCCTGTGCGGCCCAGCCCATCTCCACCCCTCCCCTGTCGTCTTCCTCCCTCGCCAGAAGGACAAGGGCACGCGCCCGGCGCGCGCGGCCACGCGCCCCGGCCACCTCCTCCCTGCCTGGCTGCCTCCTCCCCCCCTGGACGTCTCCCGCAACGCCACGACATCTCCTGGACCCTCCTCGCTCGCTCCCTCACCCTCACTTTCCCCCTGGATCCCTCTCTCTTCCCCACCGAGCGGAGCTCGTCGCCGCCGACGCTGTTACCGCGGCCACATCCACCCCCGTGCCAAGCCCCCTCGCGCGGCACTCCCGAGGGGAGGCGTTACGATGAGGCTAGAAACTGAGCTCTGGGCTCCCTGAGGTTGATGCGGCCCGGGGGCCGCCCTCAGTTGTTTATCACCAGCGCGGAGCATAGCACTTCCATATGTGTACGGGCATAGCTGCTCCTCGGCAGTGTCGTCAGCCAGCGCGGAGCATGGTGCTTCCACTGGTACGTGGGAGGGGGCTCCTCCCAGAGGGGAGCCCCCGGGGCGTGTACAGCCCCGCCCTGACACGTGGCTGGCACAGTAGGGCCTGGCGAGGTGTATCTAGGCACCCGTGAGCCAGCACAGGACTCA
Source organism: Triticum aestivum (assembly GCF_018294505.1). NCBI lineage: Eukaryota > Viridiplantae > Streptophyta > Magnoliopsida > Poales > Poaceae > Triticum > Triticum aestivum. Next base: position 190,841,329 of record NC_057800.1, on the reverse strand, counting down.
CGGGGCCCTACCTCTAGGCGGGTTGCGCCTGGCACTGGGCCTTATCTTGTGATGTGTCCCTGCAAATTTGGTTAGATGCCGACACTCTACGTCCTCGGGTCCCGGCCCTCGAGCTGGTCTCAGTCGTCGCTGGTATGCCAGGTCATGATGCCATGGACAAGGCCAGAGGGTGAGGGCTGGAGAGCCAGTAAGAGCCCTGAGTCGCGATGCTCAGGTAACCCCCCTTTAACGTGCAAGTGGTCGGCATGGAGAAGAAGAGGTGCCGTGGACAGGCATCAAATAATCAAGCATGGTGGGTCGAACGCATAGCCGGAAATAAACGCAAAAGGGATACATGCCGCTGGGTCTGGCCCGAGCGACTTGGGGGATGATGCAGCCCGAGGGGCGCCCCCAACAAGGTAAGCTAACAACATGAAATAAAAGGGATACATGCCGCAGGGACGGACCCATGCGGCCTGGGAATAATGCAGCCCTGGGGGCGCTCCCAGCTGGAAATGAAACTTGAAAGATGTCACCTGATGATGTTGAGGACGAAGGAGTGTTGGCGTAGCAGACTCGGTGGGCTGCGGAAGCCGATCCTCACGAGCCCCCAGGCCCAGGGGCCTTGGGAGGCTCCGGAGGCGCTGGTGGCTCCTCGCGGACCATCTCCATCTCCGCCAGGGCTGCGGAATGCCTGGCCTCTTGAGCCTCCATGATGCCCCTCATGAGGCGCTGGTACGTGGCAGCCGCGTTCGGCAAGCCGTAAGGCATGCGAACGTAGTTGTGGGGTGGACCTTCACAGCGCCCCACTCGCGAGGGCCAGAGGCGCTCCAGAGAGGCGACTCGATTGAGCCCTGGTATGTCGATGCAGACGCGCAACCCACCATCCTCGCCTGGATGGGGAGCCACAGCTGGTAGGCGGCGGCCGCCTTTCATGACTCTTGACTCCTGTAGCTCCTGAATGGCCTTGCTGACGAACTCCTGGGGGTCTCGCCCTCCTTGCCTTACTCCTTGAGGGAAACGTGCTTCGAAACATGCCTCCATGTGGTGCCCAAGCGCCTCCCTCGTGACCTTAGCCAGGTCGGTGGCCCTCCAGGGGAGAGCCCCCGAGCCCTGCCTGAGGAGGGCGCCGGGCGCGCTTTCCTATGCGATGGAAGGAGGTTCCCTCTGGGCAGGCGCGGGCCCTGAGGGGCCTGCCTCCTGAGGGGCCGGGCCGGACGATGTCTTCTTCTTCTTAGGGGCGGTCTTGGGAAGCCTCCTGCTTCCGCGATCCGGGTCTTCCAGTGATGCGGCCTGAAAGGCTCGTTCCAGGGAACACACCGCGTCCTTCTCTTCACAGGGCACCGTGATGACTCTGCCACTTCCTGGCATCTTGAGGACGTTGTAGACGTGGTGAGTTACGGCCATGAACTTGGCCAGCGTTGGGTACCCAAGGATGGCGTTGTACGGCAGGCGAATGTGAGCGACATCAAAGGTGATGAGCTTGGTGCGGTAGTTGTCGCGTGCCCCGAAGGTGACAGGGAGGCGGACCTGCCCAATCGGGACCGTGGAGCCGTCAGTGACTCCGGAGAAAGGCTTGGTTGGCTGAAGCTGGTTGTAGGGCACTTGGAGATTGTTGAATGTTTCCACGGACAGGACGTTGAGCCCTGCCCCGCCATCGATGAGGGTCCTGGTAACCACCATGTTGCTGATGATTAGGGAACAAAGCATCGGGAGGACTCCGGCTGTGGCCGCACACTTGAGCTGATCTGCTGAGCTGAACGTGATGGCGCACGCCGACCACCTGAGAGGGCGCGTGGCTTCGAGCTTGGGGAGGACTACATTCACTTCGCGGGCGAACTACTTGAAGATGTGTTGAGAGGCTGGGGCTTGAGCCCCACCCAGGATGCAGGCGATCGCGCGCGGCTCCTGGAAGCCCCCAGCCCCTTCATCCTGATGGCAGTCCTCGTTTCTCTTTGGCTGCGGCAGCAGCGGAGGGAGGCCTGCATTGCCTTGCGGGTGATCCTCGCGAGGTTGATCCCTCCAGTCTCCCTCGCGAGGCGGGTCTTACCAGCGATCCTCGCTAGGTCGATCGCGCCACCCTTGGCACGGGCAGCGGTCTTCCCAGCATCCTGCGTTCCTTCCTCCTCCTCGACCGTAGCCCCGGTCACCGTGGTTGGGGCGACGACCGATCCTTCCTTCTCGCACGGCTCGGAGCTCTTGACATTCGTTGGCGTTGTGGGTGTGGAGGTCGTGGTACACACAGTACCAACTGCCCTTGGAAGATTAGGGCTGATCTCTGCCCCGCTTGGTGTCTGGTTCTGCCGCGAGCACGGCAGCCCCCTTGCGCTTCACATCCTTGGCCTTGGGCTTCTTCTCTTCTGGGTCCGCGGCAGGCAGCTCGAGGAGGGAGAGACGCCCTTCCTCAGCCCTGGCGCACTTGGTCGCCAAGTTGAACAACTCCAAGGAAGTGCACAGATCTTCATGCATCGCCAGCTCCTCCTTCATCTTGACATCGCGCACGCCGTTGGAGAAGGCTGAGATGATGGCCTCCTCAGTCACCTTGGGAATCTTGAGGCGTGCATTGTTGAAGCGCTGGATGTACTTCTGCAGGGTCTCTCCGGGTTGTTGCTTGATGCGGCGCATGTCGCTCACGGCGGGCGGCTGGTCGCGAGTACCTTGGAAGTTGGCGATGAAGCGGGTGCGCATCTCGTCCTAGGAGGAGATTGTGCCTGGAGCCAGGTTCAGGAGCCAGGTGCAGGCCTCGTCCTTGAGCGCCATGGGAAACCAGTTCGCCATGACCTTCTCGTCTCCATTGGCAGCTTCGATGCCTAGCTCATAGAGCTGGAGGAACTCCGCAGGGTCAGCCGTGCCATCGTAACGAGGAGGCAGGTCTGGCTTGAACTTGCCGGGCCACGCGACGCTGCGTATCTCGGTGGTGAAGGCACGGCAGCCTGCTGTGGCCACGGGAGGCCTTGGGTGACGGAGAGCTTGGTCTTGCATGTCCCCACGCGCTGCAGCTGGGAGAAGCACAGGTTCTTGACGTGCGGGAGCAGGAGCATGGTCGCGACGTGCTGGAGCAGGGAGCGCCCGGGCAGCTTCTTGCGGGCGAGGGACTTCTTGGCAGCTCTGCTCTTGCCGCGCTGGCACCTGACGGAGCGGGTTCTGCCCAGGGGCCACGCGCCTTGGAGCCATGGCGCCTTCTTGAGGAGGAGGCGGCTGGGGCGCCCCCGGAGCTTCGTCACCCGCACGGTGCGGGGTGCGGTGCAGCGGAACGGACGGCGCAGGAGAGCCCCCTGCGGCGCGGACGAGCTTGGCGACGCGGTCGAGCCATTCTTCATAGGCGTCGTCAACGGGACGGTAGCGCAGGAGCTCGTTCGCCGCGATGAGCGCAGCTCGAGCCTCCATGGGTGCGCGGAGCGCACGGGACGAAGAACCAGCTGGGGTGAGCGAGGGAGTAGCGGTGCGGCCGTCATGCCGCACGGACGGATGCTGAGACGACGCTTGCTGCTCGTTCCCCGCCGGGCTGGTGGCGGCGTTGACGGCAGGTGACGGGGAACGATGAGGACGCCCGCAGACAGGAGCCGTCTGGGTGACGCGGGAAGCGAGAGCGGCCCGGCGCTCGGCGCGGGCCCGACGAGCGTCAGACATGGACGCGATGGTCAGAGGAGAACGGGGTGGTGGAAGACGAATTCCGGCGCACCCCTACCTGGCACGCCAAATGTTAGATTTCGGGTTCCGGCAGACCCTTGAGGTTCGAACACTGGGGTGCGCGCGGAGATTTCGCCTTCTACCTACCTGCACCCCTCCGCCTCGCTAAGATCTAAGCTATGGAAAGAACAGCACAAGAGACACAGGGTTTATACTGGTTCGGGCCACCGTTGTGGTGTAATACCCTACTCCAGTGTGTGGTGTGGTGGATTGCCTCTTGGGCTAATGATGATGAGCAATACAAGGAAGAACAGCCTCGCGAGAGTCTGTTCTTGGCTGGGGGGATGAACTGCTAGGAGGAGTTCAGTCGCCCTTCTCTCTCTCTGCGATGCTACTCGATCCGATCCTAGCTAGTTTCTCTCTTGGCTTCTAGATTCTCCCTTCTTGATTGCCCCTCTACCCTGGGGGTGGCAAGTCCTATTTATAGGCAAAGGCCCTGGGCCTCTTCCCAAATATTGAGCGGGAAGGGCGCCAACAATTGGCCATTTTGAAGGGGAACATCTGGTACACTTATCCTGACTAAAGTTGGTCCTCGCCTGCCAAAGGCTCTGGTGGTGACGCTGGCTTGGGCTCCATAATGACTTCCTCCCTGCTGTTGGACTGGTCTTGGTCTTGTTGCACCGAAACGGGTGCCTTTGCTTGATGCTCTCGCCTGTGCTTGCTTCCTTTGCACCAAAGAGGAAAGGAGGACACTGCGCGGGCTGGCGCCCGCTTGGCGCCCTTGGTCGTCATGGCTTGCGTCACGGGCACCTCGTGGGGTACCCCGCCTTGATCTCTCCGTCTCCTCGCGAGCCAGCCTGATGAGGCCGTGCCTGAGGAAACTCCGTGTCGTTCGCCCCGCGAGGCTTGGCCCCTCGCGAGGGTCTTGGGTCTGTGTTGATGAAGATGGGCCGTGCTGGGGCCCCTTTTGAGCCACGCCGCAGGCCGCAGACAGGAAAGTCTGGGGACCCCCGTTCCTAGAACGCCGACATCAGCCTCTCCACGTATAGTACTCTTCCGATGGAAGTCGTTCCTTGACCATGTTGACCACGCCGCGCCGAGAGCACCAGGGCGGTGGACGACGGCAAGGCCTAGGAAGGGGACGACGCAGAGCCAGGGAAGACGCAGCAGTGGAAGCCCGCGCGGAGAGGAGTACGAGGGTTCACTGGTTTGGCTGCGGTGTGAGGCTACCGTCGCCGCAGAATAACAGGGGGTGTGGGTGAGTAGAGGGATGGCCTGGCCAGCGGTGGTTGTAGTAGGGGGTGGTGAGGCCTTCGCGGCATCGCAGCCGGCCATGGGAGGCAGGTGCACGAGGCACGATTGGCGCTGGTTTGGGCGGCTGGAGCAAGAAGACCAGAGGTTGAAGAAGCGCTACGGCCGTTGGATGGACATCGTACGGTCAATGGAGCTAGAATCGTGCATATTGACTAAGTTGACAAAGCCCTCTGTCCCCGTCAACTAAGTAGGCCCACAAGTCAGCCTCCCACTATACTGGGTCCCAGCTAGCAGGGGGAGTATTCATTTTTTTGTGCGTAATAAGGAGGCATTTCCTTGCGTGCGAAGATATAGTTGGTGGGTCCGAGCTGTCAGCGGCAGTAACGTTTTTTCGTGAAATATAGAGGCCTTTCGGTGGGTCCCAGATGTTAGGTGGAGGAATCATTATTTTGCGCATAATAAGGAGGCATTTCCTTGCGTGCGGCCGTGGACCCAGCTATCAGCCTCTCCATGCATAGTCCACTTCAGATGCATGTTGGTTGTTGACCACGTTGACCAGGCCGCGCCGAGAGCACCAGGGCGGTGGACGACGGCGAGGCCTAGGAAGGGAATGACACGGAGCCAGGGAAGACTCGGCAGTTATTTCCCACGCGGAGGGGAGTACGACTGTACGAGGGTTTACTGGTTCGTCTGCCGTCGCTGGAGAATAACAGCAGGTGTGGGTGAGTAGAGGGATGGCTAGGCCAGCGATGGGAGTACGGTGGGGCGGTGAGGCCTGCGCGGCAGCACAGCCGGCCGCGGGGAGGAGGGAGGAGGCAGTCCTGCCGGCGCTTGTTTGAGCAGCTGGAACAGGAAGAGCAGAGATTGAAGAAGCACGACGGCCGTTGGATGGACATCCAACAGTCACTGCTTGTGCGTCAACCTTTTTTAGGAAAGCCTCAAATCTGTGGAAAACAGCATACATCCCATTTGCCATTATTTCTAATAATTTACAGCCCATTTGCTAATTCTTAATGTTCTTTTTGGAGCCCATATTCTTTTTGTTAGCATTACAGCCCATATCGTGGCCACGTTAAAAAATTATATGAAATTTTGCATATTTCGGTGCGGTCCGAATAGTTTTTAATCCTGAAATTTCGAGTCACATTCAAACTGATTTTAAAAATAAATATATATCAATATAAAATCCAACAAATTGTCCACGCATAAAAATCAATGCAATTTAAAACCTCGAAATGAAAAAAAGAAATTTGAAACTAATTGTCGGTTTGATGTGTTTCAAAAATGTACAGCCCATTTCTCATTACTGATAGGCCATTTTAAAATGAAGCTCTCCTCGTCTTGAAAGATTTGCAGCCCAACATGCCTGACAAAGAGACCTATTTGGCAAATCACAAAAAACTGGGCTGTGGTCGTGGACCCAGCTGCGGCCGTGGACCCAGCTGTCAGCCTCTCCACGTACAGTACTCTTCCGATGGAAGTCGGTTGTTGACCACATTGACCACACCGCGCCGAGAGCACCAAGGCGGTGGATGACGGTGAGGTCTAGGAAGGGGATGACACAGAGCCGGGGAAGACGTGGCAATGGATGCCCACGCGGAGAGGAGTACAAAGGTTCACTGGTTCGGCTACGGTGTGAGGTTGTCGTCGTCGCAGGGCCTGGCTAGCGATGGGAGTAGTAGGGGGCGGTGAGGCCTCAACGACAGCACAACCGGCCACTGGAGGCAGGAGAAGGCGGTCTCGCCGGCGCTGGTTTCGGCAGCTGGTGCAAGAAGAGCAATGATTAAAGAAGCAGCAAGACCGTTCGGTTCAAATCCAACGGTTACTGCTGCTAGAATCGTTTGTTGACTAAGTTAACAAGCCCTGCGTATGCGTCAACTTAGTAGGCCCACGGGTCAGCCTCCCAACTGGTGCGCCCCAGATGTCAGTGGGAGGAATCATTTTTTCGCGTAATAAGGAGGTAGTTGATTGCGTGCGGCCTGCCCAGTGGAGGGAGTAGGGTGGGCCGGGGAAGCCTGCACGGCATCACAGCGGGCCACAAGAGGATGGAGCAGGTAGTCCCGTCGGCGCTAGTTTAGGCGGCTGGACCACGAAGAACAGAGATTGAAGAAGCACGTCGGCCGTTGGATGGACATCCAACAGTCACTGCTGCTAGAATCGTGTGTTGACTGACAAAGCCTTGCGTAAACAAGTCAGCCTCAAAATCTATGGCGTGTACAGCCCATTTTCTATTATTTTATAATTTTTACTCATTTTCTAATTCATATGGAATTCATTGCAGCCCGTTTTCCATTTTTAGAATTGCTGCCCATTTTCTTGTCAGTACCAGGGTTAAAACAATTAACTAAATATGTGGGAAATTTTTGCTGGGGAAAAAAATATTCTTAATCCAAAAATTAGTAGCCATACTAAAACATATTTAAAAATAAATTAGTACTATGTCATGTTAAATCCAATGAAATACTCCCTCCGTCCCAAAATTCATGTCTTAGATTTGTCTAAATACGGACGTATCAAGTCACGTTTTGGTATTAGATACATCCATATCTAGAATAATCTAAGACAAGAATTTTGGGACGGAGGGAGTATGAGATATCAGTGAAGAACAAAAACAAAAAAGAATCTAATATCCCATTTGCTATATTTTTTTTGGAATTTTCAACCCCTTTTGATATTACTTTTAACAAACACTGACCATACTCTTTGGCCAGGCCGGAATGCATCCCTCCTCGTCTTGAAAGATTTGCAGCCCAGTAAGTCGGAGAAAATAAATAGGCCTAGCTTGGGTATTCTTCAAGAAAAAATATTGGGCTACCTATTTTCCCAAAGAAAAAACTGCTAGGCTGGTCATGTTGTTAGACGGGCCACAGAGACCGCACAACCCAGTTTATAGCGTTCTCCTCCAAATTACTACTAAAAAAGGTTGTGCAATTCTGTCGTTAATTATCTATATGTTGAAGATGATGTGGGTCCCAGATATCAGCAAGGTAGATTAGAGTAAAAACGAGGGGTTCATCTGAGTAGTAAAAGAGGCGCTTGCTTGTGTTCGGGAGTGGACCTAGTGGGTTCATACTGTCATACTCACAACTATAGTCCTCTCCTGATTCACTATGTTGAGAGGGACCGTTTCGAAAAAAACTATGTTGACAGGGCCGGACGGCGGCGCCACGGCGAGCGCACCAAGGTGGAGGATAAAGTGTTGTCGCCAATGTGCTGGGCTGCGTTGGACATTCTTATTGAAAAATAAAAATGGACCGGATCTATTTATGACGTTGACTACGATTTGCATGGGCCCGCTGGTTGTAGGAAGAAAATGCTGGGAGAAAGAAGACTGGTCGCTATCTTTGCCGAAGAATAATATCGACTGAATGTAACGACACTATCATAGGAAATAATATCCTCCTGTTAAATGGTGAATTTAAAGAACTGGTGCATGACCATTTAGCTTTATTTATTTACTTACTTCTTTATGTTTAGGGGACCATGAGCATGTACCTGGGCCGGATTCATGTGAGAGCCTCCCTTCCAGTTAATTATGGGCTTCTCTATTGGGCCATCATCAATGGGCTGCATGTTATCAACAAGTGGAAAATGTGTTCCGTACGCAAAATAGTATGCGCTACGTATGGTACAGTGCACTAAAGGATCGAACCATGCAACGACTTCCAAAACATTGTGTTTGTCATTCTAACAACACATTTATTCAACCAACAAACAAAATATACTACTGATTGTACATTGAAAACAGCAGCAGCAACAACCAGGGTTGGGGGTGCAACAGAAGCAGTAAGCAGGCCAGAAGAGTGAAGACGCAACTCTCTCTTCCAAACCAAACATTAGCCATCATTACAAAAGGGCTACCAAAAAAGAACAAGTGTATGCATTAAACTAAATAAAGATCCTACTACACCAAGTGTACGCATCTAACTAACTGGCTCAGTTAGACGTTACTATTTATTAAGCTATGGAGATTGGCTGACGGCTTGAACCAGATGGGTGCCCGACGGGGGAAACTCCAGCCAGCAGGTCGAAGTCTGATACTTGCGACCCTCTCTCGTACTTTGGGCTGCAGAGCGTGGTGGCACATATCAGGGTATGGTGCATGCAGAGATGCATGGTACGCTGTGTACACACAGTTTTGCCTGATGAACGAAACCGTGCTGCCATCATGATCCTTGCCGTCGGTTATCTCCTGGTTAATTGGATAATTCAGTCCGACAAACAAAGAGCGTGTACCAAGGCTACTTACCAACCTCCGGTCAAAAATTCCTGAAGGCCCAGAGAAGCTGGGATCCTGCTCGAAGACCTTGCAGTGACTGTGATTATATTCCATGAAACAACACGTCCGGTACATGCGAATGATCACCAATCGTTCGCCGTTGTCTGATCGAGCAAGGAACCACCTGCAACTGCCATGCCGCTTTTCTTTGAAAGGTTCTGGGATTAGGAAGGGTAGGGACACCAGGCGGCCTACAACATCATATCAAGTTAGAGTCAAATAACCCTCAAAAAAAGTTGGAGTCAAATAAAAAAGGGCTCTTGATGTAGTCAATGTTAAGAACAACATGTTATGAGCATCAATATTTTTTCAGTAAATGTTGACAATAATATAAGCAAGCCATCATGATATCATAGGAAAGTAACATACTGCTGTAACAGCCGTTTGTAGCGATGACTGGAGTAGGCCAGCAATACATCTAGCCATAGAAGGAGTCGACAGCGTAGATGAAGCCCTTGTGTTCAATGGCATCAAAGAACCATGGAGGATGTATGATCATGCGATGGACGTGCAGATTTATCCACTTACCGCAGTGACCTGTCAGATAGGCGAGACCGCAGTTGAAGGACGCAATTAGCCTGAAGTCTTTATAATTCGCAGATCTTGTGGCCACTTGGCAGATTACAACCTTGAGCAAATCAAACTTGGTATCATGTTGGCTACTGTAAGATTCCGAGTATTCTGGGCCGCGGTGCCAAAGGAGTGCAGTGTTAATCAAAGGAAGGGGGATCAATCGCCGGGTGTAGACCTCCACGAGCATCCAGCTATCGTGACCGTCGACGAGCACCATCCAAGACGTGTTCATGCCGACCCAGTACATATCGTTAATGTAGTTGAGGGTGACGGGGATCGGATCGCAGTCAAGGGGGTTGATGCTTGCCACCCTATGATGGTTATGCTACGTGACACGCCATTTCTGAAGATTAGGCAGCATCAGCAAGCAAGGAGCTGGCTTAAAAAGCTCCGTCCTAAGGGCTTTGAGTAAACGATATAGCCCCAACAAGCACACGGTGAGCGGCATGGTACTGAGATTGTCCACACGCGAAAAAATAAGCTTGATTACCTCTATGGGGAGCGAATTCCTGCCACTCTTTCGGTGGATGCTGCTCGGTTCTGCCATTGTTAGTGCTTGGGTTTCGGACGAGGGGGGAGGCACCTTAGCGGGGATGGAAGATTGGACGAGGGGGGAGGCGCCTTAGCGGGGATGGAAGAGCGGACAAAGATGGAGAAGTGAATATGTGCTGCGGGAAGTGGATAGGTGATGATGACTACAGCATGCCGCTTGACTTAGGAGACACATACCAGCAGCGTAGGGTCATATCAAAGTCAGACAACTTTCTAGAGTGATCACAGTACTTGTCCAATCATTGTTATATCAAAAGTAAACTGTTTGAAGTGAAACATAAGATATTTTTAGTGATATGTATATCAAAAGTAAATTGTTTTCTTTCAAATTTGCGAATATGTATTATTCTACTTTGGATCCGTTGCAACGGATGGGCTCATTGTTATAAAGGTTTATCTCTTGCATCCTCCGTAATCAACACCTAGTGTACTGGTCCGGGCCGGACGCTCGCAGTGCGATGACCTGAGTTCGAATTATGTCCTAAACTTTAGCTTTTTATATATTTTGTAATATATACTATACTTCTTTCGCTACTGTACTGGCAGTGGAACCCACAGAGTACTTAGAATACAGGATTAAGGATGGATTTGTTTCTTTTTAACTTTCTGTATGAATCTGTACCCAGCCTGCAAGTCATGTACACTGTACTGACAGTGGAACCCACAGAGTACTTAGAATACAAGATTAAGGATGCAATTAACTTTTTATAGAGGGAGAATCATACACGCAATTAACTCAAATGGATTGGACGTGACTCTATTATTCTCCAACGACAACCGGAAAATTTCCTCCCGCAGGCCGGAGTAGGTTTCTCGGTTTGCATGCGGGTTTAACGGAGGGGTTTGATGGAGGCGAGGAGGCGTGTTCAACCGGGCGTGCAGTGGACAGCCCAGTACTATTCTATTTGACAACTACAACTAGTATATTATAAAAAACAAAGAAGAGTAGTAGAGAGAGAGATAAGAATAGAGACTAGGGAGGAGCACCATCTACTGCTTCGTGGTCTACTCCTGCGCTCCATTCGGCGGCCGCAACGTCCCCTACGGCCACTCCCTCCTGCGCTCCATTCGGCGGGTGCTATTGAAATTTGGGGAGCGCACTCTCGCGACTACTATCAGTGATGACTTCATCGATGATAACTTCTTCCCCAACCTCGGCAACCTCTTCATCAACGACATGGGCGACAACCTCAACGCCAATGGTGCTCCTCCCGTTGCACCATATGTATTTCTATCCTTCCTGTTTGAAATCATGGTAGAATTCATGTTTCTAGTCTATGTCCTAGATTCGATCTGTTCATCTACTATGCTAGTCCGCATGATTAGTTTAATCTTTGTTATAGCCGTCATGATTTATTTTATGCTTATTCGGACTAAATATTGTAGTAACTTCCTCATATATTCAACTGGCGGAACGTCCCCTACAGCCACTCCCGTTTCATGGATGGCCTGGTCGATGCCTCCAGGGAGCCCTTCGTCTACTGCTATGAGTGCCCGGTGCCGTTTTGGGGCTCACCGACGGACATCGTGCATCACCTAACGCAGGCGTGCGGCGAAGAACATCAAGTACGAGACGTGGTACCCGTTCACCGTGCCGGATGTTGCTGGACGATCACCACCGTCTGCTAGTCTTGGAGGAGGACGGTAGCGTCTTCCTCTTGATCATGGGCACCGTCGAGGCCCGCGCAGGCCGCCGCCCCATCTCTGTAGTGTGCATCAGGGGCGACGCCGCTGACGCTGACACTGACACGAGGCCGATGTACGGGTGCGTACTCACTATTACTACCCCTCAGAGGTACGTGGGCAGCAACATTGGCTACGTCAAGCTGACTTGGACTCTGCCGAGCTGGGATCTTCCCGCCGATGTGGACATGGAAGACGCACGGTATTATTTGACCCCCAGCAATGTGCACGGGGACTCCAAGGCGGTTCACCTGGACATCTACATTATCAAGTTAAATGTTGATCATTAGTCTTCGCTCAATGTAATCCGCTGTCTAAGCATGTGGAGACTTCCATGCATGATCTTGCTCTATTGGAGTATCGCGCATGAATAAAAGTGAATACATTTATGGTTTACTCTAGAATCTTCCATGTATGAATTTTTACTACAGTACTGGTGAAAGACTTATGATGAACCATTTCTTACATATCCTCTGCCCCCTTCCAAGTCATCCTGATTTAATCCCTCTGTCTAGGCGTATAAGGGCATGGTTAATACTTAAATAGTATAGCCAACTGTTGACTATAAGAAAGTGCCATGTCATCTGTAGCCAACATGTATAATAATGGATACTCAAAAACTAATTCGTGATGATCATTTCTTGCAAAGCACAATAAGAGTTATTTCTTCAAAAGTTTTGGATGCAGGTTGAACAGTTGAACACTTTTGTTTGCAAAAGATACTTTTTTATCTATTTCACCCGGATGTTTGTGAGCTCTAGAGATGAAATAATATCTAAAGAAACCTATCGATACCCGTTACACATGATATGACCCCCACATCCTTTGTAAAAATAAACAACTCCCCGATCAATGCATTTCACTCTTCCGTGCAATGCACGGGCACCTTACTATAGATTAGTACGATCAAAAATTGAACTAACATTATATATAGTACAATAAATTATGATGCATGTCACCTAAACTTATATCATTGAAAATTATGTTCAAATACGAATCCAACGATATTGTTTTTGTTGACATGCACTAACATTTTGTCAGTTAAATCTTCAGTCAAATTCAATGGGGGATAAACCACGACCGATGTAGTAAACCACGACCGAGTACTAGTGTAGAGGGCGGCGCTGCACGGAAGTCTCACCCCGCTCGTGGTGTGGCAGTAAAGTCGTCATATCACAAAACCCAACCACTCCGAGTAATAAGTTGCCTGGTAAAATAAACGGACAAGCAACCATCACATCCCTCCGTCTTTTTTGCATTTCATCTCTCTGCATTTACTTTCTCCGGTTCATCTCGCACACTCGATCCCTAGCTACTACTCCTAGTATCCCTAGCTAATACTGCTAGGGCCAGTTCTTTTGGCGGCTTCCCCAACTTTTCCCATAAGACTAGTCATAGTGGAGAGTAACATTAAGGCGCCTCACTCATTTATTAGGGCTTCTAAACTACTACTTGTAGTACCTCCGTTCCGGTTTATTTCTCACCATTTGTAATTTGTGCTAAATCTTGACCAAAGATAACATTTCATTAGTTAAATTTATGATCAAAGTTTGACACAGATTACAATGGGGACCAATAAAACAGGACGGAGGTAGTAGTTATGGGATTACTAATCTAGAAGCCTAAAAGAACTGGCCCCTGGTACTCCTACTAGTAGTAGTACTCAAGTTGGAATTCCAATTGCACGACACAACTTGTTAGGAAAAAAATTCGATACAGGGTGTATGAAGCGGTTTGGGAATTTGCATGCCTTTCCGACCAGTGAGATACTCCGTACAAAGTACGACAGAGAAATAACTACAGGGAAGGAAGCTAAAAGTAAACAATCAAACGAGCATTCTTGCATTTGTTTTGCATTGAATCGTTTCAAAAGCTTGACTAGTGCTGTTTTTCTACTTTAACAAAAACCACATCATAATGTTAAAACGTGCATTTGCACGTACATAAGTAATAGTAGCACTCCCTCCGTCTAGGTGTATAAGTCTTCCCTCCTTCTTGGTCACGGTGCACAACCAAAGATGACTTATTGACCTGGACGGAGGGAGTAGCACAGTCTGCAAGCATATATGGGGAGAGACGTGTAGTGCGATAGTATATAGTAAAGTTTGTGCTATATGCACGTACTTACAAAATGCATACGAATACACAAGGTTTCCAAACTTTCCTTTTTACATTCTTAATTAAGGACGCTAATAATTCCTGAACGTTCAGGATTTATCATTTGCGTCCCAAAACTAATGAGATCGCCTTACGAAACAAAAATTATACTCGTTCTAAAATTATACTCCTACTAAAAGCCACGAGTGCCCTGGTGCGCGGCCGTTTCCCAGCACGCCGACACAATGCCTCTTCCTCAGCCTCGCAACTCGCGAGGTGCTGATTGGCGGCTTGCCAGCGGGCGAGCGTGATCTCACCGGTGTGGTGATCCGGCGCCAACAGGTACTCCTCCTCACTGGAAGCATGCACCCGGTCCACGTACCGCCAAGCATAGATGAGGCGCTTGGGCCCGACTGCACTCAGGGCTTCGGCACAGGCGTCCTCCGCCAGCCTCACGGCCCTCACACGAGCCTTCTGCCAAAGAGCCAATTGCCTGACTCTCTCGGACACGACATAGGCCTGCCAGGCAGCTTGTTTCGTGGTGCGCTTCTCTTCCTCGGCCTTCTTCTCCACTTCTATTTTGGCGTGCTCTGCTGGAGGGAAAACCTCCCACAAGGCGACATCCATTTCTTTCCAAAGCCCCTCAAGGCTGGGGGGCTCGGCGGGCGGCGCGGCATTATCCTCGTTGCGGGGAGCCGACGCGTCCTCCGACGCACGTGCTGGCGAGATTGCGAACGCCGACGCGTCCACCTCGACGCGTCGCGGCGAGGAGCAGAACGCCGACGCGTCCTCCTTGACTAGTGGCGGCGAGGAACAGAACAGCGATGTGTGACTGTCCACGCAGTGCAGCGAGGGGCGCCTAGGGCTTGGGAGGGGTGATGCCATGGTGGTCGACGTGAGAGGGAGGGGGAGGCAATAGCGATGGACGTGAACGTGAGGGGGAGGAGATAGAGATGTCGTGGGAGGCGCAGTATTTATAGCGAGCAATGTCACACCTACGTAAGATATGGACTGAGCTGCACTGACTTAACTGCAGGTCCAGTTGCGTCACTAACATGTGGGCCAGACCCCTATTGGGCCCATATGTTAGTGACCCAATGCACCTGCAGTTAAGTAACTGAAGCAGCGTCCCGGAAGATATGTTGCGTGTAACAACTACGTGGGCATATTTGTTGGAGTAAATTATGGGGAGGGAAGGGGTGGAAATATTGTTGGTCACAACAGATTGGACAAGCGCGGGGGGAGGAGAGTCATGCATGCAGATTTTTTCCACACGGGGTGGAGTGGTGGGACCGCCGGAGGGAGAGGGAGAGTCTGGCATGCATATTGTTTCCACACATGGAGTGGAAAAGATTTGGAGACGGACGGGCTTCCTACAGGTATGGGGAACGGTGCATGTCGGGCTAGGTATAGTCTCAAGTCATTAAAAACATACACGCCCCACACATGTTCATATTTCAAGGTGCACTAAATTATTGCATGCAATGATTAAGGCTGGCCATAATGGTGGTATCTTAGCTGGTATCATGCACACGGGAATAGCAAACATGCTGATGTGGCAAAGAATTAAAGAAGAGGGGGGGGTTAGAGTAACTAGTGTTCATGCATGCATTGGTAAACACATTTTTTTGTGAAGAACTACAAAAAGTATTCCATCGCCTCTATCTTGCTAAGAGTAGGTGAAAATTTTTAATCGAGCCCTTTAAACTAGAAGGGAGGTAGTAGTACTCCAATAGCTAACCTTGGCCCTGTTTGGATCCATGTGTTAGAGTTAGTTTGGGTTAGTTTGAATTCAACTAACCCAAAAAAATCTAACCCATCCAAGAGGTGCTTATTTGGGTTAGTTCTTCTCGGGACACTAAAAACTCATTTTTCTCTCGCTCTCCCCGCAGCAGATCCCTCCCCACTTCCTCGAAGCTTCTCATCCTCTCCCTCCCTCCCTCCCTCTCGCACCGCCCATGAAGGCACCTCGCCATATCCGCGCTCCATCTAACCCTGTCATCCAAACACCTCTTTCGCTAGATTTACTTTAGGGTTAGTTTAGGATTAGAATCTTTAACTCATCTAATAGTAGTTCTTATACTCATTATAATCAGTATTGTAGATATTGATATTTTCAGTATAAATTTGGCCAAACACTTTGCAAACGGTTGACGGAAGTAAAAAGGACTAGAGGGAGTATCATCCATGCAAAGTAGGCAAAAAAATTGCTCATTTATAGCCGGTCGAAGTCTCAAAGGGCGCGACCGCGCGAGGGAGGCAAAGGTCGTGGGAGGCGCGACAGTTGATGAAATTAAGTGAAGTTACCCACGCATCGACATGGCGTGCGAACAAGCAGAAGCTATATTGTCAGGCCTACGATATGGGTCTAGTAGACATGACATCTAGTGGGTCCTGCATAGTTCTCGAGAACTCTTTGGGGGCTTGCAGCCGTTTATCCACCGGGTAAGCCAGCAACCCCACGCTGTTTGCACACCCTACTCGTCCCCGTCTTCTACTAGTATAGTACCTTACAACAGTTCGCTCCCAGTCATCCCGTCCTTTCACATTACACCAGTTCAACTTCTCCTAACCCTCCTCCAAAATCCATGGCCTCCCAAATATCCATGGTAGCCGCTGAGTACCAAGTTAGAGCCATCACCAGCGATGAGTTCTTCATCATCTACACACATAGATCCACGATGGTGAAAGCATGCCTTGCTCGCTTCCTACGCATGCCAGGAAGAAGGACGAGGACAAAGTCGAGGACGTGGACTCGGACTCTAAGTAGGTGGCAGTGCCGTCGCTCATGCTGGTTCTACTGCAGTGTCAAGCAGACTAGTTGCTTAGTTTATTTTCAAGGGTGTGTTGTGCTGAGGCCCCAGCAGAACTATGTTTATGTTCTTTCTCGTTATTTGAACTCTTCAGTACGTACAGTAGTACTAGTACTATGTCTTACTACTGTTCTTCTTGCAGTTGGTACCACTACTCGTATCTTCGTGTTCCTACTGTACTTAATACGTTCGTACTAGTAGTATAATTTGGGTCAGTCAATTTGTGAAAGAAGCTCGACGGAGCGAATGAAGAAGATGGCAGAGAAGCTACCCAGTATCTATATTAGGGTGGCAGGGTGCCCATGATCTATCTTATGAGTGTTGGGTGTGGAATGCAGTTCGCCGGAAAAAAATGGATCATGCTCGGGGTTAAATAGATGGCGGGGGTGGGGGAGCATGGCGGTAGCAGGCGGTTTAGGGGAGGGCGCGGCGGCAGCAGGCTGAGAAGATGAACCGTGCATCAATTTCGGAGGTTGAAGAAGCCCTTCTAGCCATCCATGTTGCATCAAACGGCTCACAAGAGTCGACTGACCCAAATTGCTCCTTCAGATTGCAGGATCCACGTGGCATTCAAGGTCTCGAAGGTAGATTCTGCGTTCGCACCCGGTTTGCGGGCTCGACGCGCGTGCGATCGGCTTCTGCCGCAACATCCACCATGCGCGCCTCCTCCGTGCGGGCGGAGACAACAATGACACGCTAGTTCCTCCACGCAAGCGTGCTGGAGCACGCGCTTGTCCTCCTCTTCGTATGCTGCATGCATAGATGCGGCTCCACCAGCTACTCGCGTGCTTGGCAGCGCGACGGCATCGTAAGGAGGAACTGCAAACGATGTGAGCGGGTGAGCCTTCGGCTTGGCGGCAACACGGTGGTGATGGGCGAGAAATTGTTGGCCGGAGCAGGCGAGCGCCGGCATGCGCAACGGCGGCGGTGACATATTGATGAGTGCGCATATGGGAGCTTAGTTTAGTTTTATATAGGGTTGGTCAAACTTAAAAGAAAACCGTACTAGTACACGTAAACATTAGACTTAGGCAGCGCTTTTATTAGTTACCACAGCCACGATATGGAATCCTGTGCAAGCGCGTGAACCACGGCCGCGCGGTCGATCAAACGGTGCGTCACCGTGTCGCACTCGAAGGACATCCACCGAACCTTTTTGTGTGTGTGAAAACAATCCCCAAATATTACTCAACTTTTTTTCAGGAAACTTCTTGATGCTACAATATTTCCTTATATTTGAATTTAGCTCCAGTTCGTGTTTATTTGGATTTGGACATTTTAGGTGCACGCTAGTTTTTTAATACTGATTTTGTGTGTGTGACTGAGAGAGAACGTGTGTATGTGTCCATATGTGTGTTGTGGCGGAAGGGGAATGTGGAGACGATGTGCGTGTGATAGAGACATAGAGAGGTGTGAATGTGCAAATGATCATGCATGAGTGAGACATAGACAGATGTCGATACGTTGTGTAGTTGTGTATACATGAGAGAATGGTCCTCTATTTTACTTGTGTGTGAGAGAGAGAGAGAGAGGCGCATCCATAACACAACAACCATCTCTCTCGATTCGTCCGTCCCTCGCACGATCGCATGTAATACATGCATCAACGCGCACATTTTGACACCCTCACCCGGCCCCTGCCCACCTCAAGGCCCGCACATTGCTCTGTATCTCGCACGCACAATCTCTTCATGAATACCCTGTTTAGCATGTAGCTTTTTGTCACATACACGCACATTTCTCTCCTTAGGTTTGTTTTCTCTCAATATCTGACACACACACACACACACACAAACACACACACACACACAACATAGCACACAATACACACACACACCCTCCCCCGAGCACACAATTCATCCCCATCCAAGGTTATATGGTGACCACTCTCGCTTGTGCTTCTCTGCACGCCGGCATGCACAACACCTCAATCTTCAAAGAGGGCATCGAGGAGATCGAAGACGGCGACCACACTGCACTAGATAATGCGGGGCCATTTGGAAGCAGGATGATGTGACGACGGCTGACTGACTCCTCCCCCCATCCTCTCTCTCTCGCACAAAATTACCAATCCCTCTCTCCCCCGCACAAATTTATCAATCCCTCAACCCACGATATCCGTCCCCTCTCGTCCATGTTTTTCCAGCTCTCTCATCAAACCTGTTGTCTCTTCTCCTTCCACGTGTATAGAATCCGGATGCACACGCATCTCACGTATATTACATGTCTCCATCTTTCTCACAGACCTAACTTCTTCCTCTCTCTTTCTCTCTATCTCCCTCTCTCTATTTCGTTAGCTTTGCCTCCTACTCTCTCATCCACATACATACAGTCTTTCCCGCCCTATCTGCTCCATCTTCGCAAGCTCTCTCTGCACGTTTCATTCACACATTGGGATATGTTCAAAATGTTGCTTTTATAATGGCTGATGTAGAGTTATTGTTGGTTTTGTTGCATCCTACAAAGTAATAACTATGAAATGCATTTTGATTGTCATTTGACTGGGATTATGCGAGTTTGAGCATGTTGTGAAGTACTATAGACCTCGTATACATCTTGGAATTCGACAATGATTGTAACTATTGAATTGTATAGACCATTACATTCGAAGTCAGTAGCCTAATATATTTATTTCACAATTTCAACAAATGATTAATTCACTACATACTAAGAAAACAAATGTGTACACCCTCCGTTTTTATTTAAGTCCGCGTATTAGCATTGGTCAAAGTCAAGTTTTGTAAACTCTCAGAAAGTTTATAACAAAAAATATTAACATATACAATAACAAATAAATACCATTAGATTCATTATTGAATGTACTTTCACATCATACATATCTGTTATGGTAAATGTTTATATTTTTCTATAAACTTGGTCAAACTTTAGGAAGTTTGACTTCGGTCAAACCTAATATGCAGAGTTTACTAGTACTACTCGCTAGTTGCTTAGCCGAATCACCCAACACGCCACACGGGGAGTTCAGTGTCACAAAATTTTGAGGTCGGCGGGAAAATCTCCCGCGACCCTGATTCGAGCAGTGGGAAGTTACCATCATAGCCTTCGGAACAGGCCTACGGATGACGGTTGGTAGGGGGCTGTTTTTGTAACTTCAGGTTCACCCTACCCAGCCAACCCCACCCCGGCACCCAGAGTAGTACACCTGAATACTCCCCATTTTCTATCCCCACCGCAAAATAGACTTCTCCACGGCACCGCAGCCTTCGTGCTCCTCCCCTTCTACATCGGCGCACTCGTCCACCGCAGCGCATCTGCCTCATCGACGACCTCGTACGCCGCACTGGAGCCGGTCCACCGTCGTCATCCTACACGGAGCCTCTTCCCGGAACCGTCTTCCACGGTCTCGGATCTGCTTCCCGGAAGCCGACGCCAAGCGCAGAAGCACCACCGTCGTGGACAATGAACTGACTCCCGTTGCCGACCATGACTCACAGAGGCCGCCGCAACCATCGTTCTCCTCCTCGATTGGTAATGTGTGTATTGAATCACTTAGCAGTACATGTGCAGTTCCAATTTTGTTCATACCTACCCTTCAAATTTCCTGGGTGCTATTGTTCCCGTAAAAGTAATTGGTTATAGCCTCCATTTTTCTTGCCATGTTGAGATTTTAAAACCACGAGTGCGAACATGCAGAGGAGCAATGAAGACCAAACACGGGATATTGGGGACATCTTCAAGGAGCGTGGCAAGTTAAAGAGGAGCTGCACCGAACCTGTAAAACGAGCTTTCGTAAGTAACACCCTTTCAATTACTTTCGTTTAGCCTCGTGTTCTTCGATGTGTATATGTTGTAGTTTCTGTTTCTCTTAAGCCTCGTGTTCTTCGATGTGTCATAAGAAGAGTCTTAATCGTCCTAATGCTTTCGTTTTTAGCTTGATGTAGGAAGTGGGTGTTCTCACCTTGTAGTCTGTTTTTATATTTTTTTCCTTTTGAATTCACTTCTCCCAGTTCTGTTTATCTGGCTTCTACTAAATGGATCTGGGTTGCTCTGAGTATTGATCTAAAAAAGAAGTAACTTCATGTCAGGATGCAGTTCCTGCGAGGAGGGAAGTATGGTCAACCTCGAGATCATGTTTCCAGAATGAGGCTGGATTACACACAAGGTGCCAGTTCCCTAATGATGCTGGATTAGACACAAGGTGCAAATTCCCAGATGATGCTGGATTACACACAAGCCAGGTGGAGTCGTCAGCTGTTCGTGTCCTCGTGGCTCTAGTAAAGGCTGAAAGAAAGCGTGCAGCAGCCCTTGAGAATGTAGCTGAGTTCCTGAAGAAGCGAAAAGAGCAATCAGATGCTCTCTTCACCCATGCCAAAGAAGAGATGGAAGAAGCCAGAAATAAGCTAGCAGAGGCAGAGCAGGCTAGGCATCTCCTGCTATCTAAAACTGTTGTCAATACAAAATTTCCTTGATAGTAGCTAGGTTCAAATGTTTATCCAGTCAGCATGCCTGTTGTGATGTCCGTGCATCTACTGATGTGGCACAATTTTTTTTCAGGTCATGTAATAACAACAATTACTTTCCAAACAATAACAGACGAAGCATTGGACATGGTATAGTTCACGCGCAAGCCCGACATTCCAAGTTCAGCTTCCACATCAAACTCATGTTCATAGATATCTCCACATTCATACATAATGTCCACAACCATGATTCACTTCAAAGCCAAAACAAATTGAGGAGAGTTATGAATAAAGAAAAACCTCTAGTTCCTGCTACCAGTGCGAGCACAACAAGTCAATACCATGCGTAATTAATTATATTTTGGTCATTTTTTGTGTTCTAAAATGCTGGCCGGCTCGCGGAAGGACGTGTTGCCGGCACACATGTGGATTCAATGAATGCAGGCAGGGCAGTCTTAAGCCGGTTGCATGCGGCGAGGAGGCGTGTTCAGTCGGGCCTGCAGCGAGTGGGGCCCTCTTGGCCAGCGGGCCGGTTCAATGCCTGCACTATGAGAGATCGCGTCCGTGTCAGAGCAATCACTCCCTCCAGTCCTTTTTTGTTTGCGTATAACAAAATCTCGTTTTCCATTCACATTTTACAAGTAAAATTCCTGGACAAACTTTGACCCAAAATACGATGGGGACTAGTAAACCAGAACTGAGGTAGTAGTTTTTTTAATCAAAGAAGGGTTTCCCCCTTCCGATTTTCATTACTGAAAACCAACATCTAAATCTAAACGATAGTATTTTCCCTAGAACTACCAGGTTCAACATCTCGCAACATAGACCCATACAACCATACGCTAAGGAGGTATGTAGTACTATGAATTCCATTTTCGCTCCATACCAATCGTTCTAAAAACTACTTAGTACTTATAACGCGCCATTGAAAATCGGAACTCTTAACCCCGCTAAAAGTATGATATTTCAAACGTGGCTACTCGGTCTGTGGCAACTGGCGAGCCACTGCCTCCAAGTCGTTCACCTGTGGTCCCAACCATCAACTCCTACGGATCAAATTATCACGCGAGCTGACTATTTCTACTCGTACCCGGTACCCGGTACCCGCGAATACAGCAATCGTACACCTAGGGTTTTAGGGTTTATTTGTTAACGTTGACTTTATGTTACACTCATGTGTGCGAGACAGCGAGAGACCGACTGCGTGCGTGCGCCTCTTCTCTTTGTATATGTACTCCACCATTTGTCTGGTGTCCAAAAAATTATAACAACTACTAGCAATGTGCCAATGTGTTGCCACACGATCAGAGTAGATTAATACATATTCACCGATTTGATAGAAAAAAGTCTAGTTTTGAAATACGTATATCACTAAAAATGTTATGTTTCACTCAAAATATATTCCTTTGGCGGTTTTGATGAGATAAGGGAGGAATGTTGTTGGTTTCAAGATTCGATAAGTGGTATATGTCTAATTTCTACTCTTACTAGCAACATGCCCGTGCATTGCACGGAACATCAAGATCTTGTGGGAGAAAAGAATGAACGAGGGAAGGCCTTATCTGCAAATGTGGAGAGGAGTGCGGGTAAATTGCCATAGTTTCGTTCCTATCCGTCAGATATAAATCGGACGGCCTATATTGCAGGATGGCAGGCCCACCATCATCACCAACTCTGTTTTTTATCCCTACTCTTATAAAAAGCATAGTCGGTGATGATCGTGTGCCTGCCATCCTGCAATATAGGTTATCCGATCTATATCTGACGGATAGGAAGGAAACTATGGCAATTTTGCAAAAACATACCCACACCCCTCTCCACACTTGCAAATAAGGCCTTCCCTTGTTCATCCTTTTCTCCCACAAGATAAACTACTCATACAAATGCATCTTCATGTTCCGTGCAATGCATGGGCATCTTGCTAGTTGTTGCAAAAAGCCCATGTGTGTGTGAGAGAGAGGGAGAGAGGAGGAGGATGGAGTGCATGTGTGACAAAGACACAAAGAGTGTGTGTGCGAGAGGTATCAGCTTAAAATGAGGCGATAGTGTGTGTGTGTGTGTGTGTGTGTGTGTGTGTGCATGATCGAGAGGGCGTGTCTCAAGAAGGGAAGAAAAATCTACATAGATACAAGGAGCGGGAGAGAGACATGTATGCGATAGTGGAAGCATGAGTGTGCGGGTGTATAAACCTATCTAGAGGCTAGTCGATAAATGTTTGTGAGAGAAATACGAGTCGGGGTGTGAAAGCGAGAGTTTTGTGTGTGTGAGAGAGAGACGGTAGTCGGGAAGGGGAGTGGAAGCAGGAGTTGTGTGTGTGTGATAGTGAGAGAGAGGGGGGAGTTTGTCTGATCGGTAAACAAATGAATAATGTCAGTCTAGGATGGAGACGAAAAGGAGACCGCAACAAATATTGTGTCTACAGGAGAGAGAGAGGGAGAGAGAAAGAGTAATTTTAGTGGTATGATTCATATCTAGAGACATATAGGGTGTGTGAGAGAATCCCATAGAGAGAAAGACAAAGTGAAAGACGAGTGGAGACTCTGTGTGTGGCGGTGAAAAAGAAAGCTTAGGTACCTAGTGATACGAGAGAACGGTAGAGACGTGAGAGATAATGGAAACCGTGTAATGTATAATGATAGGGAGAGTGTGACACTTCTCAAGGGAGACATCGAGAGACCATGTTTGCGAGGATATGAGGAACATGAAATGAGTGTGCGGTTGAGCTGGAGAAAAGAGAGTGATAGCTACATGAAGGAGCATGCATGCAAGAGAGATGGGCGTGAAAGGAGTGACATAAAAGGGATTCAAATATTTCAATTCGAGATGATGATACATGTAATCCATACTCGAACCAAAATTGATCTATCAAACATGCATACTCATATGAATTCACGCGCATCTATGTTATTTAATATGTAGATATTACTGATCCATACATTTTAGTAGAACATAATTTGGTTTAATTTTTTGAATTCAACCTTATGATTTTGAGATCATTGTATCTGTAAATCATATTATACATATAAAGGAGCAGAATTCTTTGTTGTGCTTTTGAAAGTATATATAAAAAATGATGTATATAGAATTTTATTCCAATCGAAAATGGATCCCGCCCGAAAAAAATAGAATACAAACGGGATTCGAATTGAGTTGGCACGGTAAACGTGCACTCTGCAAAATTTGAACGAAGCGGGGAAAGTCGCAGTAACCGCCCGAAACCAAAATCTGCGAGATGGAAATTACTACTGCCTATCCCTGCCACGCAAAGCCTATCTGCTCGATTTCTATAGGTTTCGATAGGGGTAGGTTTGTAATTTCACTCAAATGTGACATAACCGCCTCTCACCCAGATTCATACACGGTGGGCGCCAAAACACAGTGTGTCCTCGGCCGAAATCGACTCCCTCCCCGATTCATACACGGTGGGCGCCAAAACAAACTCTTGTCGGCAAATATTCGGTGTATGCGAGATTACCGTCCTATCCCCAACCGACTAATATTGTTGTGATGTAGGAAATTTGAAACGGGGGCTAAGTTTGTAAATTTCCTTGCATTTGAGACAAGCGTGCCCTGAAGACATGGTTCCCCCCTTCCTCTCCACCTCCATTTCCCCATTCGTACTCCGTGGGCGCCAAAACACCCTCTCCACCCCAACCTCCTCCGTCCGCCACCCCATCCACCACCATCCTCCTCCACCATGCCGGAGATGATACCCTGATGCCACCGTCCATTACAAGAGATCGACCTCTCTCATCCACGGCTTCGGACCGGGATCCTTGCATCCCGTCCTCTCGCTTCATCCCCGCCGTCGTCCACCTTGCCGGAGCCGCTCCTACCACCGTCTCGTCTACCGCGCCCCGCCGCCACCGTCTACCCTCCTAGATCTGCTTCCATGCCGCTAACAGCCATCGCTACTGCAGCACCATCAAATTCTCAGCAGATGCATACACAGCGTCGCGCCAGAGGCGGTACTCTTTCATATCTGCTCAACTTATTTATCGCAGCAAGAAAATAGATCACCACTGCTTTACTCTGATTTCTTGTCCATCACTTACTTGCTAGTTGAAAGCAAACATTGGTTGGGAAGTTGCCTTTGTCCGGTTTGCACCTTCAGATCCGCCATGGCACGCTCAACACTATACTCCCAATGCTTATGGTTTTCCCCTTTTATCTTCCACACTAGTTAAATCACAGTAGACTAAATTTCAAAATTGGGTCAGTCGATTTTTCAAAGCTCGCCAGAGTTCGCTGGTGCGAACGAAGGGGCTCGGGTGGGGACTTTGGTTGTGGGGGCAGTGGTAGGGCCTCACCGAATGAATCAAACTCGATGCAGGTGGGGCGGGGTGGGGGTGGGGTGGCGGAGGAACACAGGCGGTGGGGGCTGGTGGTCCGGCCGGCGGCCCGTGTGGTGTTCTGTATGGGAAGAATCAGATATGAGGAAGAAGAAGGGTTAGGAGACATAGGATCTTCATCCAACCGCCTGAAATGGTCGACTGACCCAAATGACAAAAGTCACACGACTTGCATGCAGACATGCCTTTATATTCAGTACCATCATCGTACATGCTTAGCACTGCTCCTGAATCCATCAAGCTAAACAATGTGCCACTCATAATTCCAAACTTGTTGCTCAAGTACGAATCTGATATGGTGCTGATATTACTAAAACAGATAACATTTAATTGGTCAACTAATGTTCCTACTTTACTTTCGAAAAAGCACGTGCACCACATATAGAGAGACAGGAGGGAGTTGCTTTCTTAATGCGCTCTGGTTCATCATGTGTGGGCACTGCGCAACGAACATTTTATTATCCAAAATCTTCTTGCTCTTCTTTAGCATGTTCCTCTTTCGTTCTTCTTTAATAATTACTCTCTCCATTCCTAAATACAAGTCTTTGTATAGATTCCACCATGGACTACATATGGAGCAAAAATAGTGAATCTACACTCTAAAATGTATCTGGATACATCTGTATGTGATCCATAGTGGAAATCTCTATCAAGACTTATATTTTGGAACGGAGGGAGTATGATAGTAGTATAGCATGTTCCTTGTAGTGAAGATGAGCAGGGACATTTGCAGTGTAGAGGTCTATATGGTCGGTTGGTATGGACAGTTGGAACTCTTCGGGCCTCTTTGATTCGTAGGATTTTGTAAACATGGGAATAGGATTTGTAGTGGCCTGCCCACTTGAATCCTACAAGAATAGCAAGGAAATGCGGGGAGCTGTGTCGCCTTTGAGAGTTACACTGATATTAATAGTACCACACCATCAGTTGAAGAGAGCTGGTATCCGAGCGTTTCTAGCCGTACCGAGAATACTAGCACATATATTCCAGCAAGTTCCACTTTGCTGATTTTACTCTGATGCTTACGGTTTTCCTGTTATATCTACACTATGATCTGTGTAGCTGCTTTGTGTCACACTAGCAGCAGTCCACTCTTGAAGCTAAAAACCGCAATGACTTACAAAATTGGCACCAAGGCATTGAGTGCCATTCTGGATGCAATGAAAATCATACGCTCCCCACCTGTTGATTCTTGTTCATAATATGATCCTAATGACTATTCTAACCTCGAGGAGTCAAAGGCAGATGGCCTGTCCTGTTCACCCATCAAGGTGCCTGTTCTAATTTGGTAATGTTTTATTGATTTTGCATATCTTGCATATGTTGTCTTGCATTTCTTCTACTTTGTTTCACCACCATCTGCTTAGTTTACTCATCATATATGTCGAGATGCCATGCCCATCCATTATCAATACATTTTCCATCTTTCATCATACCATGTTTTTTCACTCAAATGATGTTCTTGTGCATCAGACATCAAAAAGGAATAGGGTGATTGCCAAACCTGAAGGAGCACCAGCAAAGTCCTTGAAAAACGTGGTTGTGCCGGACAAATCAGACAGCACCCCACTTATATTGGTTGTACAACCAGTGACACAAAACGTAGGACCGACTCCAGCAGACTATACCCATACTTCACTGGCCACACCACTAGCCGCACCACACAGGACCTGCACTCTAGAAAAAGGTATGCCGATTTCAGTTGCCATAGCACCAGCCGTATCACAGAAAAATCCCACTCCAGCAAAATGTACAGCAAGTCCACCGGCCGAAGACCTATCCCAACTGCAGAGACAGCCAATTCCTGTAGATTGCAACCCCATTCTAGTTATTCCCAGTTTCAAAGACAATGCTTTCAATGTTGTTAGGGACTACGTGCATATATACCCATCATGGGAAGATTATAGTGAAGACAAACACCATTTTCACATCTTCCTATCCTACTTACGTGTAAGTGCTATTATTCATGGTGATTATTTTCCTGTTTTCTGCTGATTGAACACATCAATGATTTACATTACATTATTGTAAGTAGGCGAGGGTCAATCTGGATAGTCATGACGAGCAAAGCTTGCTTGCGCTTTTCAAGGAAGCAATGCATCAGTATTGGTGTTACCTGAGGAAATCACACTTTGATGGCAATTGTATAAACGGATTTCTGGTGAAGTGTCATGTGCTCAATTTAGAAGACATTGAATGTAAAAACCTTGTTATGCACTGGTCTCGTTCCGAGGATGAGGTACTTTCTATGATATCACATGAAAAATTTGAAGTTCTACTTTTCCGCATGTGCCTTACGGATCTTTTTTGCAGGAAATCTGCTCGAAAAAGAATTCCAGTTTGAAAAGAACGACAGGATATCGTAAATATGCTGCCTTCTGCTTTGCTCTTGTTAGTACATGTTGTCCTGTATCACTGTACTTGCATACATACCTGGTTCATTATGTGACAGCAGTATGCATGATAGCTTGCTTATCAATTGTTCGCTCCAAATTATCTAATCTGTATGAATGGTTACATTAGTGTAGAATATATCCAATGCCAATGAAATTTTTTAGCTCTGCATTGTTCTTGTAAGTACCTGCTATCCTTTATCAGTGTACTTATATGTAACATCCCAAATTTGCAATTTGGAATGTTATACATTAGATCATCATGCATATCATATTTTCTTGCATTTTGGTCGATCCTAGAAATTTCACGCAACTCAAGGACCCACGGAGAGAGTTGGAGATTTCGTTATTTTCATATTTGAGAGTTTTCTCGAATTTTGAAAAGAGGATCATTTGATTTATTTATTTTGTCTTCAATAATTTTTCCGATATCAAAATAATCAAAATATGAGAGAGGGAATAATATGACTTTCCCAAAATTGAGGAAAAATGAAGATTTAATAAATAGATCAATTTTGGTTTTTGCCGGAGTTTTATTTGCATTTTATTTGGATAGGGAAAAATGCGCGTTTTCAAAAATTGCATTTTAGGTCCGGAGAAAAGTTCATTTTGTTCGGCTCATTTTTAGGAGTTGGGGAAAATTTACTTTAGATTTTTCGGAGTTCGTTTAGATCTCTTTTTGTTTTTTTTTCTGCGTGCTGAACCATTTAAAAAAAAGCAGCGCCGGCCAGCCGGGCCAAGGCCCAGCCAGCCAGCCGCCGCTGCGCCCCAGCCCCTGCGCGCGTGCGCCAGGAGGCCGCTGCCTCGCCTCTTGCTCAAGCCGAGTCCCAGCGGGACTTAGGCCGGCCCTTTCCCTGTTTCGTTTTCTTTTTCATCTAGGATTCCTATTCCTAGTCTAATTCCTTGCCCCTTACCCCAAGTCTCCTCTCCCCTCCCCAATATAAATACCCAAGCACCCCCCTCTAAATCATCAAACCCAAAGCCTAGAGCTCCACCCCACGCCGTGCCGCGCCGCCACCCCACACCCGCCGCCGCGCCCTAGCCGCCGCCGCCGCCTTAGCCGCCGCCGCCCTGCGTCACCGCCGCCGCCGGAGCCCCACGCCGGAACCTCGCCGAGGTAGCCGCGCCTCTCTTTTCTTCCTCGGATCGTTTTCTTCTAATCG
Source organism: Triticum aestivum (assembly GCF_018294505.1). Classification (NCBI taxonomy): domain Eukaryota; kingdom Viridiplantae; phylum Streptophyta; class Magnoliopsida; order Poales; family Poaceae; genus Triticum; species Triticum aestivum. The sequence continues at coordinate 190,812,140 of NC_057800.1, read as the reverse complement.
TTCCGATTCTTTTTCTTCTCTTCCGATTCTTTTTCTTTCCGGTTCTTTTCTAAACCGTTCCGGTTTTCTAGATCGGTTTTTCGATCGGTTTTCTTCTCCGAAACCCTAGATCGGATTCGTTTTCTTCTCTGATTTAGTTGCCTTTGGACCGTTCGCCGGACCGTTCGTCCTAACGAACGTGATCACCGGATTCTTCTAGGTTAAGGACGCCCGTTCGTTTAACCGTTCTTCTTTTTCTTTTCGTCGGATTTATTCCGCGATCGTGATCTCAGATCCGATCTTCGTTCTAGTTTATCTTCTCGCTCGTTTATCGGAATCAGGTGATTCAAGCGCCTGGAGTTTCGTCTCGAAACCGCCATTCTATCTAATCAACTTAAACAAGTTTTTTCCCCGGTAAAATTTGACCTAGTTTCAACTTGCTAGAACCGAGTTGTTTTCTTTCGTCGTTTGTTTCTTTGTTCGGTTCTTTCTTTCTTTGCAACCGGAGTTCTTAAGTTGAACTACCTGGTTCGTTCTCTTGTTCGAGTTTTACCTGTGCACTAGATGAATACTTATTGTATGCTTGTTGTTTGTCTGCGATAGATTACCCGGACTGCGCCGCTTGTTACTTCGAAACCCTAGGACTCGCGGATCATCAGCAAGGCAAGTAACACTTTGATCATACTTTTTCTACAACCCATGTTTTATTGCATTAGATCAATCCTCTCACATTGCATGATTAGGATCTAATTAAATTGTGGGATGGGAAGTAGATGAGGTAGTACCTATTACCTCTATTGTTATCAAACCCTTGGGAGTTACTTCTACATTTGCTTATTACGCCATGCTATGCTAGTAGACGTGGATTGGGTGAGTGATATCCATGACAGATGTGAGTTTATTAGTTTTAATGGTTTATCTAAGGTGGCAACTTAAACACACATCTGGGTGGATTGAGGCACCTGATGTCTATCAGGACTTGCCTATTTTTTTTGGACCGCCACCCAGGCTCAAAGGGATCATAAGATCTTTCATGCTAGAAACTTTCGTGTGCAGACACATGCCATTATGGGCTCTGGCATAGTTGACTAGGTTGTGCGAACTCTTACGGGGTGGACTAGCAGATGTAGGGGTTATAGGTGGTACGGTCTACCCCACATGTAAGGTGCTAGCGCTTCTGAAAGACTGTGTCTCGGTCATCCGCTTCTCAAACACCATGTAGTGCGAGAAATCCAACGGAGGCGATCGAGTCTTGTCGGAAAAGTGCGCAAACCTCTGCAGAGTGTACAAACTAATCATGATTAGCCGTGTCCCCAGTTATGGACAACTTGAGTATCTAGTACTTGAATATCATGTGAATCTCATCATGTTACTTCTAATTAATATTGTTGGGTTTTAACTATTTTTAATTGGGATTGAGAATGCTGTCAACCATTCTCAATGTTTCACAACCACCATGATAGTTAAATAAATTTATTCCTTTGCAATAGGGAAAAACTGGCTTTACGCAAAAACTGTAACCATAGAGCTTTCCACCAGCCAAACATGCATATAGTATAGCTGTTTCATTCCATTACTCTCTATGTGTTACTTTGCCAGCATATTCCATGTGCTGACCCGTTTTCGGGCTGCAATGTTAATGTTGCAGACTTTTCAGACAATGATTGAGGTGTTTTTAGGTCGTGGTTCTATACTCAGTGATGCCGCTGGAGTTGATGGACCCATTTATCTTCCAAGTCTTCCGCTGTTATCTTTATAATATGGCCTTAAGCCATATTTATTGTAATAAGTTCTTTTTGAGCCATCGATGTAATAAGTGTGTGATTGCAACTCTGCTATAAAGCCTCGATGTACTGTGTGGTGTCAGCATTACTGATCCAGGGATGACACCGTAGCACAGTAGACGTGATCCATTCGGGTCAGGTCGCTACATTATATTGACAGGTAGTTGTTCATGTACCATCACTCTGCAGCTTATTTTCCTTTGCCCTCCATTTTCTACACATAAGATCTATATTTACTCTTACCATAAGGTTGGATAACACCAATGGTACTGAAGAAGTTTAACTCTGCATTGCTCTTGGCTGTACCTTTTGCCTGTATCGCTGTACTTACATTTATAGCTACTTGGTTGTGTAGCATCACTCTTCATCTTATCTTAAATATTCTCCATTTTTTCTTATATTGTCACATCTATATTTACTCTTAACAAAATGTAGAATAAAGGCAATGCTTATGAAGAAGATTATGTGGTAAACTTCTTGAATTGCCCCCCCCCCATCAGCATGGACAAGGGCTTTATAGAGCCTGCCTTCACCAATAATGTAAGTTTGTCCTTCTCAAGCCTTCAAACTTTGTTGTGTATATTTGGTTAGGCATGACTGCAACAGCTGTTTATTTTTGGTGTTTGCATTAAATTGCATGTTTAAAGTTTATTATGTAGTTCATAAACAAAAGTTTGTCCTTCTCAATTTAAGTTTTCAGTTGTACAAACAAGTTCATTCTTCATACCATGTAAATTAAACTATACAGAGCAAGTGATCTTCTTTTGCACTGCATGTATGTTTCTGTTCTTGATCTGTAATCCAGTGGTGTGGTGAACCTACCCACTACAGCACAATGTCATATTCTGCAATGTCTTAACTATGAACAATGTCATATCATTCTACTATTATTTAAATTGTCTCTTTATTTGCCAATATGAAATGGGATAAATTGACACCACACTAACCATTGATACTTATGAGTTCTTGATCTGTAATCGAGTGGTGTCGTGAAGCTGCCAGCTCCTTCACAATGTCCTTTCCTGCCATGTCTTGACCTGAACAATACCATATTTTGTTAATGCAATTTTAAACTGTGTCACTTTATTGGTCAGTAAGAAATGTGATGAATTGTCAGCACTGATACTTTTATGTGCAAAACTTGTCATCTATCTGCTTGTTTATCTTTCAGAGTGAGGAGGATATAAGTGTTAAACAAGCGCAGTCTCATCAGCTTGCTCAGCTGCTTGCGCTGCAGCTGCCCAGTAGGGCTAACCTTTCTTGAACTCTATTGAAGTGCTGTCGGTTTTGTATATTATTTTGTCGACGTGTTTAGTTGCACTGGTGGAGATATTTGATGCCTCGTGTATGTAATCTGTTGTCTGCTTGTGCTTTATTATCATAGTGGTGAACTTTTATGCCCAATGGATGTAATATGTCGTAATTTCTTTATTGTATAGTCTAGGTTTTTTCTTATTCACGATGCTGCAGTTATTTTACTGTATATATATCACGTCTTCGCAGTAAACCGGCCAAACCATAAAATTACGGTACATAATCGGGCCGTCATGCAATCATGATGTATGATCTGCATCATGGGCCCCATCATCTTGGTCTGTTAGAAGGCCTAAATGTAAACTGGCCCACTAGTAGATTCGGGCCTTTAATAGGCCGGGTAAACCGCCGGCCCTATTTTCGCAAGAAAACTCAATGGGCTTTTAGGAGGCTGAGAAGTGGGTTGGGCCTGAAACATGCCGAACAACTCACGGGCCGGCAGAAGCCCGAAATGGACCCCGGCCCACGATTGTGCCAATCAAATCACGGGCTTTTAACAGGCCAAAATTGTCTCGGCCCTTGTTTGGCCCAATCAGATTATCGGCTGCGAGCAGGCCGGATGCAAACCGGGCCATAGTTAGACCCAACTATATGACAGGGTTTTAACATGCCGAAATTAATATAGGGCCAAAATGTTAAACAGGCCCTTAACAGGCCGAAACTAATATTAGGCCGAATTACTAAATGGGCCTTTAGCAAGTGGGCCCAAAAGCATAGCGTCCAGTTGAAGGGCCGAATCTGATATGGGCCATAATTTAGACCAAAGCCTCTTAAAGGGTCGGACCTGATCTGGGCCGTAATTTGTCCCAGAACGTGGTAGGCTTTTAATGGGCCGGATCTCATATGGGCCATTGTTAGGCCCGGAATATGGCAGGCCATTAATGGACCGGATCAAATATGGGCCGACATTTGGCCCAAAACATGGCAGCCAGTTAATGGGTCGGCCTACTAGGATCATCAAAATCTTGTGGGCCTACAGCTGGGCCGGCCCATTAATGTCGGTGAAATCTCGTGGGCCTTTAGCTGGGCTGGCCCATTATGGTCCGCAAAAATCTTGTGGGCCTTCACCTGGGCCGGCCCATTATGGCCCGTAAAAATCTTATGGGCCTTTACCTGGGCCGGCCCATTATGGCCTGCAAAATCTTGTGGGCCTTTAGCTGGGCTAGCCCATTATGGTCCGCAAAATCTCATGAGCCTTTAGCTGGGCCGGCCCATTATGGTCCGCAAAATCTTGCGGGCCTTTAGTTGGGCCGGCCCATTTAAACTTTATGGGCCACTTTTGGGCCGGTCCACGCGTCAACATATCATAGGCGCATCTCGCCCATTGGATGAGTGACACCTGTGCCAACGCGGAGCTGACACGTGTTTTCGTCAGCCAATCAGAATTTTACATGTGGAAAATCCCCATTGGTCTGGGCTGTTAATGGGTTATCGGATCCAAAACCGGACCCGATAGCTTAACGGCATTCCGTTACGGTGGATGCCACGTGTCAGTCGCCCTTGACGAAAGCACTTCTAAGACGCGCGATCTATTGTCATGGAAGTGGACACTTTCGTGATGATAATTTTGGTAATGTCATGGAACACTTCTACGATAGCAAAGGTATGACTATCTTGAGTCTGTCATAAAATTGTAATGGATGTACATGCATGACAGAAAACGTGACCTACTATGACAAACATGTATCATCACATAAGTGTATTTTTTTGTAGTGGAATTCGTCAATGCATCAAACTTCCATGTACATTGGACTTGAGCTTGTCCCATGAGCACCGTTGCTACTCCAAACACTCCATATGACTTCACCTGCAACTTGTAGTCCCTTCTTTTCTTGACCACAGTCAACACTCGAGCAAAATTAAGTTCCTTGTTACTCTAGTTTGTGCTCCCAACATCCAGAGTATCCATCCAACGCCATCACACACTAATCACTGACCTGCGTGAAAGTGAACAACTCACATATTGGATGTCACACATAAGAGTTACCTGAACTCAACATCACTGCTCCTTTCTTGACCCCCTGTCTGAAATTTGAAACAATTTCACCATTGCTTGTAGTCATCCCGAGTCAAATTCACAGTTGTCTCACCACATGTATGACGACCAGAGCCCTAGCCCGTCTCCATGTCACGTGCATACCGCACGCCTCACCACTATTACCACGTCGAGCCTCTGCTGTCCTGGTCGAGTCTAAAGGGTTGCGAATCCACACCACTCAACCCCCACTGCAGAGTACCACCAATCATCACCGACCAATTACGAGTTTCATGCTTCCATCAGACCACTGAGCTCCAGTCTGAATTACGTGTCACTCGCTTTTCCTGCTGAATAGGCTTCGACTCTCTATGCACTTACGCCGTAGCCCCTCAATCAGCACCGAGTGAAGTCCTCCAGACTCCAGCTCCACCTTCAACATGACTCCATGGTGGTTGTACGTGCCACCCCGCGCCCCATCGACTCCAAGCTCTCATGTGCACCATCTTGAATCAACCCCGCGTCATAGCCTTGTCGAAGCCACACAAGCCTCGGGCATGTGTCACGTGTTTCCACGCCCAGAAGTCGGTCACCATCAGCATCATGCTCCTACATCGTCACCGCCGATTTCACCACCATCTTCTGTACCAACCGACTTGCGTCGATCCGTCAGACTGACTAGTCCGACCAAGCCGAACATGTTTGACTTGCATGACACGCTCGAGGCTCCCAAATCATCTTCCACAAATTTCGATCCATCACATGATAATTCCATCTTAGCTCACATGACTTCTCGCAACGCCTTCAAGCATCTTTGTTGTGCCCACAACCTTTCAAACGTATCTGCCATAACCCAAGGTTCTAGTTCCGTTGAACTTCTCCACCTCAAACCCGATGCCCGATGGTGTCACGATTCTTCGTATGGCTGGCCTTGACAAATAACGAAGCTTCTACACGCAATGCCCAAGTACTTCAAGCACGTATACTAGTACTAGCAAATTTAACCAATAAATTGCTTTGGTCTTCACGTGATAGCTCCTGGCTCAACTCCCGATGCTGCTATTGCTTTGCCCTATGTGTGCTAGTTCCCGATGGATGTATCAATGGATATTTCCTTTGCTCGACTGATTTTCCTGCCTATCCCTGTACTATGGAGACTCAGTCTCCTTTTGTTTCTCAAACCAAAATCTCGTCAACGGTAGACGCATCCAGCAACCAGCCTGGGCCTCCCCACCCGCACGTACGCGCCACGCGTGCCTGCAGTTTTTGTGTGTCACGGCGTTGCACGCTAGCCGGCCGTACGAGCCACATCCACGTGCTCCTCCTGACTTGCAACTGCTGCCACCCATGTAGTACAATCTCGCCGAGATCACCAACTCAACTCTGGCCACCAGGTGACGCTTCCGATCAACTAGCGAGTCGTTTCCGATTGCTTCTTCAATCTCACCGAGAATCACGCCATAGCCGGCTGCATCTCAACTCGATACTTTCTCCAAATCAACAACCGCGGTCTTCTCGAAACTTGCTCTAATACCAGTTGTTAGAATAAATCTGAGGCACTTCGTCGATCATCCGAGGACCAAGCAATCACACGAGCATGACACCGAGATTTGTTAACGAGGTTCACCGATATGGCTACATCCCCGGGGCTTGACTACGGGCGCTCCTCCCCGTGACACCGTCACAATACCGCACCCTGGCCACCCGGGCGCCGGCACACGCCGCCGGCTCCCCCTTGCACGCCTGTGCTATTATGTTGGCATAGGTTACATCGTGTGTCTACCCCTGCTATATAAGAGAGACCTAGGATACAAGTGTCCTACTTGGACACAACTCCATCTCCTATCTAAACACAATACAACTACAAGTCCAACTGTAACCTATCTTGTACACTATATTCGACACAACTCCAACATTAAGCATATTCGTGCCTTGTTTATTTCAGTAATACACATTGTGTGATTTTCAAATATTACTGTGTCCATCTCAATTTCACCAATACCAGCAACAAACTTACAATACATGACTCAGTATATCACTAGAGATGTTGCCCATTTGCTATTTTTAGTGGATGCTAACCCTGTTGCACTTAACATGCCTGCCCATGTACTTACGCAGGGTCATAACGGCCGATGCTTTTGTTTGCCGTCGAGGTGAGTTGCATCCCATGTCTTACAGTATTTCACATAATTTGTGCAATTGCAGTTTAACTTCTACCCATTTACTGGTTGCCTGTAGGTACACATGTCAGTGGCACTGATCCACGCTTCGATCCGAAGGAATAGTTCGCCTCTGCTGTCGCTAACTTTGGGCGAGCTTTGGCCAAGATGAAGTACCCCAGCAACTACCTCTCAGGACTTACCAAGTATGTACTCACCAGTTCAATCTTACCAATACTAGTTGCAATTAATGGCTATATTATGTATGGTCGATGTATTAAGCATGTTCTAGTAAACATGCCTAACATGTTTTTGCTACTATCCCTACCTTTTATAGACATTGGTCCATTCCCTGCTCTGGCAGCACCTGCCTTGTGATGTTTAACTATGTCAATTGCATTTTTATTAGTATCGGTTTCAATGTCTATTAAGCCTGTTGCAATTAACAGTTGAATCCATTCTTAAACAGTTCCATTTCAATGGCTATAAACTTACAAAACATGACTTAAGATGTTGTTAAACCTGTTGCAATTAATAGTTGCATCCATTTTTAATCTATCCATTTGCTACCATGCTACTCTCCGCAATGAAGATATACTAGAGATGCTGCCCCATTTGCTATTTTTAGTGGATGCTAACCCTGTTGTACTTAACATGCTTGTCCATGTACTAACGCAGGGTCATAACGGCGGATGTTGTTGTTTGCTGTCAAGGTTAGCTGCATCCCATGTCTTATAGTATTTCATATCATTTGTGCAATTGCAGTTTAACTTCTACCATTTACTGGTTGCCTATAGGTACACATGTTAGTGGCACTGATCCACGCTTCGACCCGGAGGAACAGCTCGTCTCCGCCGCCGCTGACTTTGGGCGGGCTCTGGCCAAGATGAAGCGCCCCAGCAACTACCGCTCAGGACTTACCAAGTATGTACCCACCAGTTCAATCTTACCAATACCAGTTGCAATTAATGGCTATGTTTTGTACTGTCGATGTATTAAGCATGTTCTAGTAAGCATGCCTAACACGTTTGAGCTATTTTCCCTACCTTTTTATAGACAACTGGGCCATTATCTGCTCTGGCAGGACCTGCCCTGTGATGTTTAAATCTGCCAGTTGCATTTTTATTAGTACCGGTTTCAATGGCCATTAAGCGTGTTGCAATTAACAGTTGTATCCATTTTTAAAGAATTGTATTTCAATGGCTACAAACTTACAAAACATGAATTAGGATGTTGTTAAGCCTGTTGCAATTAACAGTTGTATCCATTTTTTAATCCATCCCTTTGCTACCGTGCTACTCTTTCGAAATGAAGATATCACTATAGATGCTGTCATTTTATTACCATTTGCTATTTTTGGTGGATGCTAATCCTGTTGTAGTTAACATTGGCTTTCCATGTACTTACACAGGGCTAAATGGGCGATGTTGTTATTTGCCGTCGAGGTTAGCTGGATCCCATGTCTTATACACCATCTATTCCTAAATAGAAGTATTCTTAGAGATTCCAATATAGACTACATAAGGAGCAAAATGAGTGAATCTAGATTCTAATCTAAACTATATCTATAATTCTATATACATTTGTATGTAGTCCATATTGAAATCTCCAAAAAAAATACTTGTACTTAGGAACATAGGTAGTTGTATTTTACATCATTTATGCAATCTCAGTTTAGCTTCTAACATTTACTGGTTTCTTGTAGGTACATATATGAGGGGTACTGATCCACGCTTTGATCCCTTTTGCGTATGGGGCAATGAGATATTCATGAACAAGCGTCAAGTGAGGAAACTAAGAAAGATTGTTAGGCGAAAGAAAAGGGTGATTGTAATTAAGCTCTTTATTTACACTTTGTCGAAGACAATAGTGAACTTTAGGATGGTAAGTAATTTGTTGCCTTTTCCCCCTGCCCACAACAAGTTACTCTATTAGACCGAGTATCTGATATTTTTCTCTTTTCAGTGGTTTCTGAAGCTATTTACTGATGATTACCTTGCAAACTACATGATCAGAGTGGAGGCAACTAATGTTAAAGTATATAATTCATGCTACCATGATAATGCTCTAGAAGTCTTCCCGAAGGCGATGAAGGATGGGCGGGCGATCGTCACAAGGGGTTGGACAAAAGTGGTTCGTGCCTATGGCATGCAGGAAGGGACATTATGGGCATTCCGCTTCTTCAACACCATCGGCAGTTAAAATGATTTACACTTGTCTCTTCACCTTTACCGCCTTTAAATATTGCGGTTCATCACTTGTCTCTTCACCTTTACCGCCTTTAAATACTGCGGTTCATCATAGTTAATTGTTGCCTAATCCTGTAATTACTGAACATATTGTACTGGCAATTTTATTTATGGATTCGTTGTTGAACCATTGTGCTGAGAATTTGAATTGCATGTTTCGCATTTCAAAATTTCCAATTAGAATAATAAATTACAGGAAAAAATAAAAATAGAACAGACGGTCATGGACCTTTGCAAACAGTTCTAGCAGTAAAAGTGCTTGCGATGGATAGCCCAATGCCACACAGTTTTCTACATCAAATCGTGTGTGATGTAGTTAATGAAAGCAAACAGTTAACCAAGGCAGAGCGTGTGTGATAGTTACACCTTTCACACACGAGCGTATACATAAAACCATGTGGGATGTACATCTGAATGGAAACGTTTTCCCTGGATTGACTATGTGGGATGTACATAAGAACGGAAACGTATTCCTTGGATTGACTGTGTGTGATATACATACGAACAGAAATGTTTTTCTGGGATTCACCGTGTGGGATGTACATACCTACGGAAATGATTTCTGGGATTCACCATGTGGGATGTACATACCTACGGAAATGAATGGGTTTTGATGCCTCGCCCGATCGCACACGGCCCTAGCCTGGGTCCCAGGAGGGCCTATCCCTGATGATTTTTGGGTCGTGTGGGAAGGACACCCTATCGCACACACTCACTTGATGACGGTTCCGAATGCCATCGCGGAAAGGGGTTTCAGACCGTTTATTTAGGACCAACGCGCACCAGTGATAGTCCACTTGAGCTATATGATGACGATATTGACTCCCTCAAGTTGGACCACCTTTCTTGATCGCGTTGGCTCGATGAAGACTAGTTAATTGCTCCCCCATACTCCACTATGGGTGATCCACTCTTTGGCACATCTTCACAAGTCTATTGACACCACAATGGACGGCAAGCTTCAAGCACTTGATCTCTTCGTGATGCCCCACTTGACCTTGCACACCACAATCTTGATGACGATCACCACTTGATGTCATCCTCTCCATGGGTTGTATGATATCTTCCTCTTGATGCAAGCCCATGGAAACATAACTAACCCCACATAGAACTCTCACGTAGACCATGGGTTAGTACACAAAGCGTAATGGACAATGCTTACCATACCATGGGATCACTTGATCCTTCTCGGTACATCTTCTGTGCTTTGTGTGTTGATCAACTTGAATCACTCTCTGTACTTAGTCTTGATCAACCATGAATCTTTCCAACTCTCTTCATTTGGATGATGTCTTGAAGGTAAACATGAATGATCACACAATCTTCTTCTTCAAGACATGCTTGCAATAAGCTCAACACTCACATGACCAATCTTTGGATAATTCATTAATAGAACCTTGGTCAACTCATAAACTCCTTGAAACCAACACATGGACTTCAAGAAATGTCTATGGACAAATCCTTCAAATATAACTCAATGCAACCATTAGTCCATAGAGAATTTCATCAATTACCAAAACCACACATGGGGGTACCACATGTTCTTTCAGCTACGATCATCTTTCAACTTAATTTTCTCTAGGAACATATCAAAAACATAGGGGGGCTACAACGCGAGCTATTGATCTACAACATAGATATGCAAATACTACTAGGACTAAGTTCATGATAAATTAAGTTCAATTAATCAAATTACTTAAGAACTCCCACTTAGATAGACATCCCTCAAGTCATCTAAATGTTACGTGATCCAAATCAACTAAACCATGTCCGATCATCACGTGGGATGGAGTAGTCATCAATGATGAACATCTCTATGTTGATCATATCTACTATATGATTCACGTTTGACCTTTCGGTCTCCAGTGTTCCGAGGCCAAGTGCAAAACTGTCTTGCACCCGTTGTATGTGAATGTAGAGTCTATCACACCCGATCATCACGTGGTGTCTCAACACGACGAACTATCGCAATGGGGCATACTCAGGAAGAACACTTATACCTTGAAATTTTAGTTAAGGGATCATCTTATAATGATACCACCGTACTAAGCAAAATAAGATGCATAAAAGATAAACATCACATGCAATCAAAATATGTGACATGATATGGCCATCATCATCTTGTGCTTTTGATCGCCATCTCCAAAGCATCGTCATGATCTCCATCGTCACCAGCTTGACACCTTGATCTCCATAGTAGCGTCGTGGTTGTCTCGCCAACTATTGCTTCTACAACTATCGCTAGCGCATAGTGATAAAGTAAAGCAATTACATGGCGTTTGCATTTCATACAATAAAGAGACAACCATAAGGCTTCTGCCGGTTGTCATATATCTTACAAAACATGATCATCTCATACAATAACGTTTATCACATCATGTCTTGACCATATCACATCACAACATGCCCTACAAAAACAAGTTAGACGTCCTCTACTTTGTTGTTGCAAGTTTTACGTGGCTACTACGGGCTTCTAGCAAGAACCGTTCTTACCTACGCATCAAAACCACAATGGTGATTTATCAAGTTTGTTGTTTTAACCTTCAACAAGGACTGGCCGCAGTCAAATTCGATTCAACTAAAGTAGGAGAAAGAGACACCCACCAGCCACCTTTATGCAAAACTAGTTGCATGTCTGTCGGTGGAACCGGTCTCATGAACGTTCTCATATAAGGTTGGTCTGGGCCGCTTCATCCAACAATTCCGCCGAATCATAATAAGACATTGGTGATAAGCAGTATGAGGATCACTGCCCACAACTCTTTGTGTTCTACTCGTGCATATCATCTACGCATAGACCTGGCTCGGATGCCACTATTGGGAAATGTAGCATGCAATTTAAAAAAATTACTACGCTCACGCAAGATCTATCTAGGAGATGCATAGAAACGAGAGAGGTGAGTGTGTCTACGTACCCTTGTAGACCGAAAGTAGAAGCGTTTGACAACGCAGTTGATGTAGTCGAACTTCTTCTAGCTCCGACTGATCAAGCACCGAACGTCTGACACCTTTGAGTTATGCACACGTTCAGCGCGATGACGTCCCTCGCCTTCTTGATCCAGCAAGGTGTCGAGGAAGTAGATGAGTTCTGTTAGAGCGACAGCATGGTGACGGTGATGGTGAAGTGATTCTCGCAGGGCTTCACCTAAGTAATGCAAAACTATGACCGGGGGTGTAAACTATGGAGGGGGTCCCCACACACGGCTAACGATTGTTGTTATGTGTTCTAGGCGCCCCCTCCCCACGTATATATAGGTGGGAGGGGGAGGGGAACAGCCATGGGGCGCCCCAAGTAAGAGCAATCCTACTTGGGGTCCTCCCCCAATTCGGCCTCCCCCTTCATTATTTTCGGAAGGGGGAAGGAAAGAGGGGAGAGGGGGAAGGAAAGGGGAATCCTATTCCCTCTCTTTCCTTTCCTCCTCCCCTTTTCCTTCTCCACTTAGGCCAACCCATATGAGGGGCGCACCAGCCCCTTGTGGCTGGTGTGTTTCCCCTCTTGGCCCATAAGGCCCATATCTTTTTCCGGGGTGCCCGGAACCCCTTCCGATGACGCGATATGTACCCGGTACCCTCCGGAACACTTCTGGTGTCCGAATACCATCGTCCTATATATAAATCTTTACCTCTCGGCCATTTTGAGACTCCTCGTCATGTCCCTGGTCTCATCAGGGACTCCGAACAACATTCGGTCACCAAATCACATTACTCATATAATACTATATCGTCATCGAACGTTAAGCGTGCGGACCCTATGGGTTCGAGAACTATGTAGACATGACTGAGACACCTCTCCGGTAAATAACCAATAGCGGAACCTGGATGCCCATATTGTCTCCTACATATTCTACGAAGATCTTTATCGGTCGAACCGTTATGACAACATACGTTATTCCCTGTGTCTATTGGTATGATACTTGCCCGAGATTCGATCGTCGGTATCTTCATACCTAGTTCAATCTCGTTACCGGAAAGTCCCTTTACTCGTTCCGTAATACATCATATTGTAACTAACTCATTAGTCACTTTGCTTGCAAGGCTTCTTATGATGTGCATTACCGAGAGGGCCCAAAGATACATCTCCGATACTCGGAGTGACAAATCCTAATCTTGATCTATGCCAACCCAACAAACACCTTCGGAGATACCTGTAGAGCACATTTATAATCACCCAGTTACATTGTGACGTTTGATAGCACACAAGGTATTCCTTCGGTATCCGGGAGTTGCATAATCTCATAGTCGAAGGAATATGTATTTGACATGAAGAAAGCAATAGCAATAAAACTGAACGACCGCTAAGCTAACGGATGGGTATTGTCCATCACATCATTCTTCTAATGATGTGATCCCATTATCAAATGACAACTCATGTCCATGGTTAGGAAACCTTCACCATCTTTGATCACCGAACTAGTCAAGTAGAGGCTTACTAGGGACACAGTGTTTGTCTATGTATTCACACATGTATTTGGGTTTCCAATCAATACAATTCTAGCATGAATAATAAACATTTATCATCAAATAAGGAAATATAAAATAACAACTTTATTATTGCCTCTAAGGCATATTTCCTTCAGGCAATACTTATCACTTGTGGTTGTGCAATTTATGATCATTGGAAGAAACTAAGGCGCTTTCTTAAAGGGTCGATGGCTACGTGAGAGATATTTAGGAGCTCATATGGGTTGAGATGCTATCTGAGAAAAAGCTCAATGTATGCGATTTATTATGAGGATGAGTTGAGTGAGTTTGGATGCATTCTTAATTGTCAAATAGGCCAGTTATGCCTCTAAGTTCGAAGAGACTCCTGAAAGAGGATTTTCAGGACCAGATTGACAAACTTGGTGGAAGATTGGGACCATGATGTACGTGATTCCTTGAACAGAGTATCCGCCTAATTTAGTCCAAATATGCTCTCCGCCATCTCGATTTTCCACTTAATGTCCTTGAACCACCCCTCTCTATGGGTTTTTAAGGACATCGATAAAATCGTCGAGCTTTCTTGTGGAAAAGGTACTGATGTAGTGAGTGATGGTCAATGCTTAGCGAGTTGGATGCAAGTTTGTAGGCTGAAGTCGAGTGGGGGTCTTGGAATTCAGGACCTTGAGATCATGAACATTGCACATCAGCTTCGCTATGCTTGGAGGGTGCATCTTCTGATAATAGCCCTTGGAACATCTTGTTAAACCCTTTGGAGCAAGAGGAACATCAAATTTCAACGTCTGGGCCTGGGTCATTGTTGGGAATGGTCCCAGGTGTTTCTTATGGAGTTATAAATGGATTCGTTGGGTGTCGGTTGAGGACCTTGCGCCCGGCGTGTTCAGCAATGTTCACCCCGGTCGTCATAGCAAGAAGAACGGTCGCGGATGCCACTGTAAATGACAATTGAATTAAGGACATCAAAGGGTAGATCAGTGTCTGAACTTTCCATCAAGTGTTAATGTTGTGGTAGATCAGTGTTTGAAATATGTATAATGCCTAATGTTGATGATAAGTATCACTTGTCGTGAGATTCAAAAGGTGTTTAGTCGACCATTTATATGGCTTTCTTCCAAGAGACAACCAAATGCAGTACTAGCTACACCACTTGGAAGTGTTGGACACCCCTGAATGTCAAGCTTTTACTGTGGTTGGTCGTTAGAGGGCAGGTTTGGACTGTTTGCCATCTCGCAAGGCGGGGATTACCGCATAATGAGTCATGTAGTTTCTGGAATCATGCTCAGGAAAAACGGTTCATTACCTCTTCATGGGCCGCAGCGTCGTGTCAACCCATACAGTTATATTCTTCAATGGGCTAACTTGAGTGAGCCCACCCCTTGGGCTGCTTCTACTTTCTGGATTGGTGGTACATGGCCAGCTTCAACGTTCAAGACATTAAGAGGATCACCTGAATTAACTTGTGCCTCTTATGGTGTGGATCATTTGGATGGAAAGAAACGGTAGAGTTTTCGACAACACTTACATGCCACTGTAAATAATAAAAGACCGAATTAAGGCCAATGCTAGGTAGTGGGTCGAGACGAGCTCAAGTCGTTTTATCTCCGATATGCTATTCGGGCACAGAGCTTAGTTATCTTGTTCTAACGTAGGTCGTTTTGTAAGGACCATGCTGTTTTCTCTCTGTGCTCCTTTTAGTTTTTGGACCGTGAAATGGTTAAGTAAATAATACATGAAATCTATTGTGGTGGTCCAGAAGCACATTCTTGAACATGTAACTCCGTAAGAACGATCTTCTGAACAACATCAACTGGTAGCATACTAACTAAAACCACCACTACTACTAGTATCCCTTTTAAAGTTTCACTCAAAGTATAGGTCAAAATCTAGTTACATGCGTCCTGTTCCCCTCCCTCGGATGCCTTCGATCCTCCGGCCACGCGCGGACGCACGAGGCATGGATCAGGGGTCAAACTACAAGGCACCACAGCTAGCTGGCTAGGTACACTCCACTGTATACCGACTTTCTTATACTCCCTCCGTTCCAAAATATAGTGCGCCCACGCTTTTCGAGGTTCAACTTTGACCATAAATTTAACCCACGAGACCGACTGCGGCGGGATCAAAAATTATATAATTAAAAACTTTTTTTGAATACGAATTCATTGGTATAATTTCTTCGCCCGCCGCAGTCGGGCTTGTTGATTAAATTAATGGTCAAAGTTGAAGCACGAAAACCGAGAACGCGCTATATTTTGAAATGGAGGGAGTATTAATTAGCTACTCTACATGATAGTGCACCAAATGAAAGCAAACTCGATGGATGCCCTCCCCAAGATCGGTGCACGTACGTACTGTACACGCTCAGCTCAGCAGTTGATAGTAGAGGTGGTCGCGTGACTCGTAGTCGTCGTAGCTAGGTCTAGGCTCTGGTTGGGGCTTGGGATGCGGCGGGCACGTGCGCCATGCATGGGTGCGCGAAGCGGACGGGGAGGTAGGCGACGGCGCAAACGACACCAAATGGAATATCTGCCCGTGGATGCATGCATGCATGCCCCTCATGCATCTCTGTCTCCCGCAAAAGACGATTATGCACGTACACTACACTAGCAGTTGTGTAGGAACACGAGGACAAAGCTCGTCGTAGACTCGTAGTACTACTGAGATACGTACTCCTTACTTTTAGGGGCTTGATTGATAATCCTTTCTCCTTGTATTTCAATGTCTTAAAAACTCTTAATAGCTTGATTGATAATCCATTTTCCTTGTATTGAGACTTGAGAGAGAGAGAGAGAGAGAGCGCGCGCACTGGTTCTCCTAGTCGTGGAGGTCGGGAGGGGCAGAGTATATGGATTGGATGTATGTGCGGACTTCAAAAAAAAAAAGATGTATGTGCATGCATGCAGCATGCGTGTACGTACGCTGGCATGCAACAAAATTCACACGCAAGCATGGAATCCTCATCTTTCGTCGACCTCGACCGCCGTCTGACCAAACTATTGGGCGTGTCCATTCCGTAACTTTCTGCACAAAATTAACCCCATGCGCGTCAACATCTGGTCACTCTGCACGCAGGTCCTTATGGACGTCAAAATCAAACACGTCGGCATGCATTACGTTGTATACATGCGTGCAGCTGCATAAACACACAGTAGCTAGATAGCGTGCATAAAGATACAAAACACGCTCCATTTATAATGACCGGATCGATGATAGCCGCTGTTTAAGGGCTTCAAAAAAATCGTAACGCTTGGTTGGACGATCTTACCATGCATGCATACACCCAACATGCACACTTAAGTAACTGACATGCATGCTGGTGCAGTCAGCTGGTCACATGAACGAATCAAGGGTTTGTCTCACTTAGATTCTCTACCATGGAAGGAGGGACCTGTCAGAGATTAGCTAGCTACCCCATGTTCAAAATCTCTGACCACTGTCTAAATGCATATAAAACTGGGCTGCACTATACTACGTAGCTGGTAGGTAACTTGGCCATAGAGATTACTGTCGCGTCAACCGTAAGAAATCTGAATTAGCAGGGCAGGTACATGAACTGTCGTGTCGTGTCTCTTCTAGCCACGCACTGCGCTACGGTGAAAGAAGCTCTCTTTGTTCCGTGGAACGGTAAAAAGAATCACGTCTTAGGGGTTGTTTGATTTTAGGACTAATATTGCTACACACTTTTGTCAAATTTGTCTAAAGTTAGTTCACTAAAATGAGAGTCATAAGTTGACAAGCCTAAGTGAATCTTGCCACACTTTTTGTGTCTATGCCATGTGGGGCCTAAGTATGGCTTGTCTAAGGTGTGGTTTGAACCAATCACTCATCTAAGTTGGTCAAACTTGTCTAATCTTAGGTGCGGCAATCTTTCTTGTTTTTTTAGAATAAACCATTTTTGTATTCTATTCCAGCTGATTGTTTGGTTTAGAGATGTGCCTACACATGCACGCACTAATTCTTTCTTTGCAAAAGAACACATGGCCTTTAGATGAGCTGTGATTTAGCTAGCCAGTCAAAAAAGCAATCGATCCCATCCAACGCTGATTTTAAGATGGACGCATGGGTTCATATAGTAAAAATCTTGAACTCAAAGCGCCCTGAAAGTGTCATGAACATGCAATGTTAGTGAGTCAGTCACACAGTCGCAACGTGCTGGGTTAAACATTTGCCAAATCTTCCGAAATCCAAAGCGATTGATCGGACACCGCCGAAGCAAGATCGCATCAAGCTGCAAGTGCAAGGAGGATCATACATATCTCACGAGCTGCACAGTAGCAGGTGAATATTTGGAAGTGTGGGAAGGGCGTCTGCTTGCGAGCTGACTTTAGTCCAAGCAGATGCTACGATGACCGACTAGCACTGGCCCCCACGTCGGTGATAATGAGCCTTTTCGGACTTTGGGGATTGTTTAGCGTTAACGGCTTGGACGCTAGCGTATGAACTCTTGCAAGCCCTAGGATATTCTCCTGGAGAGGGGCTCCACTGCCCTCCACTGCCTTTCTAAAGAGACACGAGATTCCTTTCCAAAGTCCACAGAAAATTTTCACCTTTTTTGGGTCCCCGCTGCGTTGTGTGCGTAGATTGATAGGCTTGGGGAAGAGAAAACTAACGTGGAGGTTTGGGAAAAAGAGACGCCTTGTCACCATGGGTATGTTTGCTTCCCTGAATTGACCTTGGACACTGCTTGATGACACTATTACTAGGATCCTAGCTAGTGGTTTCTTTTAAAATAAATCTACTAGCTAGAATATCATGATAAACTAAAAGAAATCCTTTTTAGGGAATGCCCTAATTATCTCTAGACACGTCCGAACGTCTCCTGAGCATTCGGTCGGTGCCGGCCATCCAACGTTAGGCCACTCCCAATACTTCACCTTGTACATGTGTTAAGATTGTCAACTAAGCAAAAAAATCTGATGTGGCATTGCTAGTTAAGACGAGAGAGAGACTAGTATTGGTGACCCCAAAAAGAAATGGTGCTAAACACGTGTATCTAGGTGGAAGCAAATTCCGAGTCTACAACTAATTAAATGCATGAAGCTTAGCACTCAAAAGCTTAGCACCAATGCATTGGGGAGTTGTTAAGCCATTTAATATACTTAGCACCTCATCTAAGCATCTTTGCATTGGAGGAGGTCTTATATTCTTAAAATCCTCTACTACTTGTTACTAAAATGCTAAATGGAGGACGAGCTTTCTGAAGCTCTTTATTTTGGAAATCACATTTTAAAGTTTTAAAAAAAATCTAAAAAAAAACACACACGTTCATACGAATGTATATACTACATATGTCTAAAATTTGAAGATGGAATACATTACGGTGGGGCTACAGAAAAAAGGCAAAATCATGATTTTGAAAATAATGGATAGTAAATGTATTGTTCACTATAAAACCAATGGATTTGTCTTTTTGTGTAGCTCTCACAATGAATATATTTCACCGTCAAACTTTATACACATGTAAAACACATCCACGATGAACATACAAGATTTTTTTTTAGATTTTGTAAAATTTCAAAATGTGATTTTTTGATATTTTTTCCAAAAAAAACAAGCTCCATGGAGTTCGTCCTCCAAAATGCCCTACTCTTCTTGTTATGCCTATTATTTTAGAAACTAATTACTCTTTTGTGGTTTCCTTCCTCGCAAATGATAGTATGGAGATGCCCTCCATTGTTGATTTGAAAAAGGAAGCAATAGCCATCATCAAACTCTTTCAGAATGTTAAGCTGGCTAAGATGCATGAGTAGGCGGGTTGATGAGGTGGCACATCAAATTGCCAAGTTTAGTTTTGATAATAGAGCGAAGGGTATTCTTTGTAATAGTTTTTCGTCCTGCATGGAAAATATTGTTAGGAACGACTGTAATAACTTTTTATTAAGTTAATCTGTCAATATACAGGTTGTATTTTCAGGAAAAAATAAGCAAGGAGAGAGATGCGAAAAGAAAAAGTTGGTTCGTGGTGGAGTCTGAGGCTGAGTTGATGGTGTCCGCAGACTGCTCGGACTCCCCTAGAGTCCCCCCCCCCCCGATTTGAAGGTGAACATGGGGATTTGGATCAGTCCGGACAATTCATGAGTCGCATTGGATGTTCTTTTGTCTCCTTGACATGTGGAGAAGACTTGGTGGCTGCCTTTTGAGATTTTTTTAGCCCCGAGCTGGCCAGATGAGACACGAGCAAGGCCTTCTGCCTTCTCCCTCTCTCCATGCTTTCTCTCACTGTCACCACCGGGCTAAGTCTACACAGTCAATGGCGAAGGTGAGACTCCAGCTTTTGCCCTAAGATCGACAGATTTTTGAGATTTCTCGACCGTCTGCGTAGTGTTCATGTTTAGTTAGTGTCGGAATGGACCCAATTGAGGGATCTAGATGCGGTGGCATGGCGTCTCTGACTCTAGTTTTCAACATCGCGACAGACTTTCACGAGATCTTGGTTTTTTCCATCATAAAATTTTAAAAGTTTAATTTTGAACTTGAATTTATACAGTAAGGGGCGTAGGTCTTTAGTTACAAATTGATCAGCAGACAATAACAACGACCCATTGAACAAAAGATCCAACTGCTTAAATTTTGATTATCTTAAGAAAACTACTCAGACTGAGAACAAGAATTCAGTCCAAAAAAGGTCGAATTGTGAGGAAAGATGTCTTCCTCCTTGTCCTCTCCTCCTACCCCATCCCATTGTCCCTCCCATCACCCTCCGACATCTCACTAGAGCAAAGCCAACTCCAGCATCATGCTTGCCCCGAGAATAGTTGTGGCCAATGTTATGAGCCATCCTCCCTAATGGCCAATGTTAGCAGAAAATAGTTGTGGCGGGCGCTAGGTGGAGCCCGTCATTGTTAGGTAAAAAAGTAGTGGCGGACGCTTGGTTATGCCCGCCATAAGATATTTTCCTGCTCGATCCACTATCCATGGAACTTTGCAGTGGCGGGCCTTGTGTGGTACCCGTCACTGATTATATTGCACAAGTATTGGGCGGACTGATATGGTAGCTTCCCTCCCCCAATTTGTTCTTCCTCTCCAACAAGCTCCTGGTCTTCTCCCTCTTACTCCTCTCATCATTGGTAATCCTAGCCACTCTCTCATCTCCTTAACCTTATGTAACCCACTGATGTAGTCCAGAACTAGGGGGTACTCACCACGTCATCTCCCGACCTGGTGGGTCCGGACCCCATGGCGGTTCACTAATGGGCCACTTAGGCAAGCCCATGATATATACAATGAGGTTTCTACAAGACTTGGCACATAAGAGGACTCCTGCTATCCTAGGCCTCCGGTACAATATAAAACGAAGGTCGGACTAGTCAATAGATCATTACATTACAACTTAGATCATTAGATCCAGAAAGTCAGAACTCATTCATACGATCTCAAGGTAGATCATCCTGTACTTTGTACTCCATCACAATCAATATAACAAGAGCGGGATGTAGGGGTTTTCCTTTTTGAGAGGGCCTGAACCTGGGTAAATATTGTGTCTTTCTCTACTTCCTGTTATCATCTAGCCAAGACCACCAGCTCGGGACCCCAACCCGAGATCCGCCGGTTTTAGCACTGACATTGGTGGCCCATGCAGACCCCGTTGCGTGTTCTCTATGGTACGCTGGGAATTCAGATGAGTTCCGAAGCGATCTATGCATGAAATGAATCTTCATCCTGGGCGTCAGCATCTTCATTGGCAATTCGAGAAGTCACCTCAGCCAGGATGACGATTACACCCTACGCCAGATCATCAAGATCGGGCGGATTTCTTCATCAACATCAATTCCGATCTCAATCAAGTTCATGGAGTAATCCGTCTATTGAACTCAGGGGCTCGATGACAACATTGCCCTCGGGTGATCGTGCATAATTTTCTGGACATGAGATTCTTTTTCACCGTCCCCGCTTCTCTCAGCGTCTCTTTGATGATTTCTTCGATGGAATTGTCCGGAATTGAGTATACAACAACACTGTAAAATTTCTTCATATTCCGATGGAGGAATCTCTAGCAATCTCCGATATGCCCAAGCTTTGTCCAATCTAGATGAAAATATGGACGAGTTTGGGATAAGGAGTCCAGCGTCTAGCTCGGACATCCTTTGGAAGATCCAATCGTTCATCGACTACGGAATTCTCATATCGACAACCCTCAAAATTTCAGCTCGGTCCGACCATCCAAACTTTGGGACGAGTCCAAAGAATGCATCAATTTTCAGACCAATTTTCTGCACAAAAACAAATCTGACCCGAGTTAATCTTTTTTCATCAACGTGTTATCAAACGTCCTTTTTGAAGGATTTTTTTAGGTTATTGTATTTTGTTCACAAACATGTGCCTATAAATTCTAAGCCTCTTTTGAGGTAATCTTCACCGCCGCGCTGGTGTCAAACCAACCCGACAACGTTGATCCACGGCTGCCGACCTGCGCTTGACGGGTCGTCACTTCGTCGAGTCGAGGTCAACCTCATCAGATCATCACATCGGTGAGCCGGCCAGGAGTTCAGCATCATGAAGGCTAAATCATCACCAATACCGCCACCCCACGGATTGCACGGGCGGCATGCCGACATCGCTGTGCCATCTCTTCTTCACGCCGACGTCCACCACGCCGACCTACTTTGGCATGTCGGCTGACATGGGGGCTTTGGCCTCTCCCCGCCGACCTGCTCCGTCACCTCGTCTACACTGGGGCTTTGCTATTGTTTCATAAACCTACTTTGGGAACTTCGGCGTCACCTTGCCGACCTACTTCGTCACCTCGGTTGGACCAAGAGCTTCGCCTCGCCACACCGGCCTTACTGCGTTGCTACTTCAGAGTGCTGAGTTGTCGCTCATTCTCTTTGGGACGGGCCTGGGGGCTGGGACCTCGGCCAAGCCAAGGACCATGCACCACGTCAGATCTATCAAAGTTTGATAGGCATCCTCATCTCTCCACAAGCCCGGACCGCGTCATCAACACCAGGCACATTAACCAGCTAAGTCGCTTTCATGGTCAAACATTTTTTTAGTTTTCTAATTTTTGTTCGGTTCTACGAACGTTATTCTTTTGTTAAGCAAAAAAATGTTTGTTAAAAATAACTTCCTTTACCTAAGTTAACTGGGGCTCATAAACTTATATGTGCCATTTTTAATCATTTTCTTCTTAGTCGTTGCGAAGTCTTTTTATCACTTCTTTTTCGACTCGGGTGTACGATCAAATAGCCGGATAGCCTGGTTTCTCTCTAAAGCCGTTCGAATTTAGTTCGCTAAGCTATCCTAAGAAGCACTCCGACTTCAGGAAAAGGAGATCGAAGCCGGAGGCTGACTCACTTGAAGTCTAGAGATCATATATGTCATGTTAAAGCACAATAGAAACAAAAATTAATTTTAAGAACAATTTCGGATTGGTACCAAAAAACTTGATTTAATTTAGACATGTAGTTTTTACGTAGGTTTTTTGGTTTTCCGAGCTTATGACACCTTTAACCTAGTTTATGTTTTTCTTTCAGGAGGCTGGACATGCTTTTGATCGAGGTATCCTGCATGATGGTTTTGCTCGAAAAAATCCTTCCCGACCAGCAGTTCGGCATCTTCCTTGCAGGGCTGCACCTCAGCATTGACAAAACACACACGGCAATTGAACTAGTCCCCGAGGAGATACGATCCTAGGGCCCACCATGTGGCACAACCCAAAACTCGGGGGCTACTCCATTGATGATTCAATGCAGAAAATTCAAACTCCAAAACGGTTTCTGAGGAGATTGTGATCCTCAGGTTGGTTGGCCGCACCCAACCTGAGTCTCGAGAGCTATTATGCACCTCATTTATGTTCCTAAAGTATGCTGCCGAGCAAGGACTTGATCCTTGGGCTGATTTTGCAAATCGATCTGAGTCTCAGGGCCTACTGGGATTAGCAGTTTGATGTTATCCTTCAGGTGCATCTCGCATTTTAGGCTGGCACACACCTTGAGGGCTATTGGGGTATACATCTCGGCAGAGAATAAATTGCAACTATCGAAAAAAATCAGCAAAAAAATTAGCCCAAGGCTGAGGTGGTGCACTACCTTGGAAGCAGTCCGGCATAAAGCTCAGATGCGAGTGGTTAGCTCTACATAGGACTTCTCTAGCATTAAGCTCGGTTGAACTCCTTCAACCTTTTCAAGACTGGCGTAATTGATGTCTACTACACAAACTTCTTCTTGTAGACGTTGTTGGGTCTCCAAGTGCAGAGGTTTGTAGGACAGTAGCAAATTTCCCTCAAGTGGATAACCTAAGGTTTATCAATCCGTGGGAGGCGTAGGATGAAGATGGTCTCTCTCAAACAACCCTGCAACCAAATAACAAAGAGTCTCTTGTGTCCCCAACACACGCAATACAATGGTAAATTGTATAGGTGCACTAGTTCGGCGAAGAGATGGTGATACAAGTGCAATATGGATAGTAGATAATGGTTTTTGTAATTTGAAATATAAAAACAGCAAGGTAACTAATGATAAAAGTGAGCACAAACGGTATTGCAATGTGTTGAAACAAGGCCTAGGGCTCATACTTTCACTAGTGCAAATTATCTCAACAATAATAACATAATTGGATCATATAACTATCCCTCAACATGCAACAAAGAGTCACTCCAAAGTCACTAATAGCAGAGAACAAACGAATAGATTATGGTAGGGTACGAAACCACCTCAAAGTTATCCTTTCTGATTGATCTATTCAAGAGTTCGTAGTAAAATAACATGAAGCTATTCTTTCCGTTCGATCTATCATAGAGTTCGTACTAGAATAACACCTTAAGATACAAATCAACCAAAACCCTAATGTCACCTAGATACTCCAATGTCACCTCAAGTATATGTGGGTATGATTATACGATATGCATCACACAATCTCATATTCATCTATTCGACCAACACAAAGAACTTCAAAGTGTGCCCCAAAGTTTCTACCGGAGAGTCAAGACGAAAACATGTGCCAACCCCTATGCATAAGTTCACGAGGTCACGAAACTCGCAAGTTGATCACCAAAACATACATCAAGTGGATCACGTGATATCCCATTGTCACCACATATAAGCACGTGCAAGACATACATCAAGTGTTCTCAAATCCTTAAAGACTCAATCCGATGAGACAACTTCAAAGGGAAAACTCAATTCATCACAAGAGAGTAGAGGGGAACATCATAAGATCCAAATACAATAGCAAAGCTCGCGATACATCAAGATCGTACCACCTCAAGAACACGAGAGAGAGAGAGAGATCAAACACATAGCTACTGGTACATACCCTCAGCCCCGAGGGAGAAATACTCCCTCCTCGTCATGGAGAGCACCGGGATGATGAAGATGGCCACCGGAGCGGGATTCCCCCCTCTGGCAGGGTGCCGGAACGGGTCTAGATTGGTTTTCGGTGGCTATGGAGGCTTTTGGTGGCGGAACTCCTGATCTATTCTGCCCCCCAATGTTTTTAGGGTATATCGACATATATAGGCGAAAGAAGTCGGTCAGGGGAGCCACGAGGGGCGCATGAGGGTTGGGGGCGCGCCCAGGGGGCAGGCGCGCCTCCCTGCCTCGTGGCCACCTCGAAGCTTCCCTGATGTCTACTGCAAGTCTTCTGGATTGCTTCCGTTCCAAAAATAACTCTCCCGAAGGTTTCATTCCGTTTGGACTCCGTCTGATATTCCTTTTCTTCGGAACACTGAAATAGGAAAGAAAACAACAATTTGGGCTGGGCCTCTGGTTAATAGGTTAGTCCCAAAAATAATATAAAAGTGTATAATAAAGCCCATAAACATCCAAAATAGATAATATAATAGCATGGAATAATAAAAAATTATAGATACGTTGGAGACGTATCAAGCATCCCCAAGCTTAATTCCTGCTCATCCTCGAGTAGGTAAATGATAAAAACAGAATTTTTGATGTGGAATGCTAGCTAACATATTTATCCTGTAATTCTCTTTATTGTGGCAATAATATTCAGATCCATAAGATTCAAGACAAAAGTTTAATATTGACATAAAAATAATAATACTTCAAGCATACTAACAAAGTAATCATGTCTTCTCAAAATAACATGGCCAAACAAAGCTATCCCTAGAAAATCATATAGTCTGGCTATGCTCTATCTTCATCACACAAAATATTTAAATCATGCACAACCCCGATGACAAGCCAAGCAATTGTTTCGTACTTTTTATGTTCTCAAACTTTTTCAATATTCACGCAATACATGAGCGTGAGCCATGGACATAGAACTATGGTGGAATAGAATGGTGGTTGTGGAGAAGATAGTCTCACATCAACTAGGCGTATCAACAGGCTATGGAGATGCCCATCAATAGATATCAATGTGAGTGAGTAGGGATTTCCATTCAACGGATGCACTTGGGCTATAAGTGTATGAAAGCTCAAAAAGAAACTAAGTGGGTGTGCATCCAACTCGCTTGCTCACGAAGACCTAGGGCATTTTGAGGAAGCCCATCATTGGAATATACAAGCCAAGTTCTATAATGAAAGATTCCCACTAGTATATGAAAGTGACAACATAGGAGACTCTCTATCATGAAGATCATGGTGCTACTTTGAAGCACACAAGTGTGGTAAAAGGATAGTAGCATTGCC
This sequence comes from Triticum aestivum, assembly GCF_018294505.1. Lineage (NCBI taxonomy): Eukaryota > Viridiplantae > Streptophyta > Magnoliopsida > Poales > Poaceae > Triticum > Triticum aestivum. The sequence continues at coordinate 190,785,650 of NC_057800.1, read as the reverse complement.
CCTTCTCTGTTTTTCTCTTATTTTTTGGGTATTTTTTGGCCTTCTCTTTTTTTATGGCCTCTTTTTTTTCTTTTTTCTTTTTTTTCGTCCGGAGTCTCATCCCGACTTGTTGGGTAATCATAGTCTTCATCATTCTTTCCTCACTGGGACAATGATCTAATAATGATGATCATCACACTTTGATTTACTTACAACTCAAAGATTACAACTCGATACTAGAACAAAATATGACTCTATGTGAATGCCGCCGGCGGTGTACCGGGATGTGCAATGACTCATGAGTGACATGTATGAAAGAATTATGAACGGTGGCTTTGCCACAAATACGATGTCAACTACATGATCATGCAAAGCAATATGACAATGATGAAGCGTGTCATAATAAATGAAACAGTGGAAAGTTGCATGGCAATATATCTCTGAATGGCTATAGAAATGCCATAATAGGTAGGTATGGTGGCTGTTTTGAGGAATATATATGGTGGGTTTATGGTACCGGCGAAAGTTGCGCGGTACTAGAGAGGCTAGCAATGGTGGAAAGGTGAGAGTGCGTATAATCCATGGACTCAACATTAGTCATAAAGAACTCACATACTTATTGCAAAAATCTATTAGTTATCAAAACAAAGTACTACGCGCATCCTCCTAGGGGAATAGATTGGTAGGAAAAGACCATGGCTCGTCCCCGACCGCCACTCATAAGGAAGACAATCAATAAATAAATCATGCTCCGACTTCATCACATAACGGTTCACCATACGTGCATGCTACGGGAATCACAAACTTTAACACAAGTATCTCTCAACTTCACAACTACCCAACTAGCATGACTCTAATATCACCATCTTCATATCTCAAAACAATCATTAAGTATCAAACTTCTCATAGTATTCAATGCACTCTATATGAAAGTTTTTATTATATCCCCTCTTGGATGCCCATCATATTAGGACTAGTTTCATAACCAAAGCAAATTACCATGCTGTTTAGGACTCTCAAAATAATATAAGTGATGCATGAGAGTTCATCTATTTCTTCAAAATAAAACCACCGCCGTGCTCTAAAAGATATAAGTGAAGCACTAGAGCAAACGACAAACTACTCCGAAAGATATAAGTGAAGCACAATGAGTAGTTGAATAATTATGTAACTATGTGAAGACTCTCTCACATTTAAGAATTTCAGATCTTGGTATTTTATTCAAAGAGCAAGAAAAACAAAATAAAATAAAATGACGCTCCAAGCAAAACACATATCATGTGGTGAATAAAAATATAGCTCCAAGTAAAGTTACCGACGAACGAAGACGAAAGAGGGGATGCCATCCGGGGCATCCCCAAGCTTAGGCTCTTGGTTGTACTTGAATATTACCTTGGGGTGCCTTTGGAATCCCCAAGCTTAGGGTCTTGCCACTCCTTATTCCATAGTCCATCGAATCTTTACCCAAAACTTGAAAACTTCACAACACAAAACTTAACAGAAAACTCGTAAGCTCCGTTAGTATAAGAAAATAAATCACCACTTAGGTACTGTTGTGAACTCATTATAAATTCATATTAGTGTAATATCTACTGTATTCCAACATCTCTATGGTTCATACCCTCCGATACTACTCATAGATTCATCAAAATAAGCAAACAACACATAGAAAACAGAATCTGTCAGAAACAGAACAAGATGTAGTAATGTGTAGGTTCAGAATACTTATGTAACTCCAAAAATCCTGAGAAATTAGGAAGTCTTAGGCCATTTGTTTATTAATCTACTGCAAGTAGAATTGTTATTTTATCGCTCTCTGGTAAAAAATGAAAATTATTCTCGTGAGCACTAAGGTTTCTGTTTTTTACAGCAAGATTAAAAAGACTTTCCCCAAGTCTTCCCAAAGGTTCTACTTGGCACAAAGACTAATTAAAGCATAAAACCACATCTAAACAGAGGATAGATGAATTATTTATTTCTAAACAGGAACAAAAAGCAAGGAACAAAAATAACATTGGGTTACCTCCCAACAAGCACTATCGTTTAACGCCCCTAGCTAGGCATGATGATTTCAATGATGCTCGCATAAAAGATAATAATTGAAACATAAAGAGAGCATCATGAAGAACATGACTAGCACATTTAAGTCTAAACCACTTCCTATGCATAGGGATTTTGTGAGCAAACAACTTGTGGGAACAAGAATCAACTTGCATAGGAAGGTAAAACAAGCATAACTTCAAAATTTTAAGGATATAGAGAGAAAACTTGATATTATAGCAATTCCTACAAGCATATATTCCTCCCTCATAATATTTTTCAGTAGCATCATGAATGAATTCGACAATATAACCATCACAAAACATATTCTTAACACGATCCACATGTATGCAAAGTTGACACTCTTCCAAAATAGTGGGATTAACATTAATTAAAGCCATGACCTCTCCAAACCCACTTACATAGTTATCACAATAAGATCCAACACCCTCCAAAATAGTGGGATCATTACTTCCTAAAGTGGACACTCTTCCAAACCCACTCTCATTAATATAATCATCATAAATAGGAGGCATGCTATCATCAAAACAAATTTGCTCATCAATACTCGGGGGACAAAAAATATCATTTTCATCAAATATAGCACCCCCAAGCTTGTGGCTTTGCATATCATTAGCATCATGGATATTCAAGGAATTCATACTAACAACATTGCAATCATGCTCATCATACAAAGATTTAGTGTCAAACATTTTAATACATTATTCTTCTAACACTTTGGCACAATTATCGGAATCCTTATTTTCATGAAAGACATTAAAAAGATGAAGCATATGAGGCAACCTTAATTCCTTTTTTTGTAATTTTCTTTTATAAACTAAACTAGTGATAAAACAAGAAACTAAAATATTCGATTGCAAGATCTAAATATATACCTTCAAGCGCTAACCTCCCCGGCAACGGCGCCAGAAAAGAGCTTGATGTCTACTACACAACCTTCTTCTTGTAGACGTTGTTGAGCCTCCAAGTGCAGAGGTTTGTAGGACAGTAGCAAATTTCCCTCAAGTGGATGACCTAAGGTTTATCAATTTGTGGGAGGCGTAGGATGAAGATGATCTCTCTCAAACAACCCTGCTACCAAATAACAAAGAGTCTCTTGTGTCCCCAACACACCCAATACATTGGTAAATTGTATAGGTGCACTAGTTCGGCGAAGAGATGGTGATACAAGTGCAATATGGATAGTAGATAATGGTTTTTGTAATCTGAAAATATAAAACAACAAGGTAACTAATGATAAAAGTGAGCACAAACGGTATTGCAATGTGTTGAAACAAGGCCTAGGATTCATACTTTCACTAGTGCAAGTTCTCTCAACAATAATAACATAATTGGATCATATAACTATCCCTCAACATGCAACAAAGAGTCACTCCAAAGTCACTAATAGCGGAGAACAAACGAAGAGATTATGGTAGGGTACGAAACCACCTCAAAGATATTCTTTCTGATTGATCTATTCAAGAGTCCGTAGTAAAATAACATGAAGCTATTCGTTCCGTTCGATCTATCATAGAGTTCGTACTAGAATAACACCTTAAGATACAAATCAACCAAAACCCTAATGTCACCTAGATACTCCAATGTCACCTCAAGTATCCGTGGGTATGATTATATGATATGCATCACACAATCTCATATTCATCTATTCAACCAACACAAAGAACTTCAAAGAGTTCCCCAAAGTTTCTACCGGAGAGTCAAGACGAAAACGTATGCCAGCCCCTATGCATAAGTTCACGAGGTCAGGGAACTCTCAAGTTGATCACCAAAACATACATCAAGTGGATCACGTGATATCCCATTGTCATCACAGACAAGCACGTGGAAGACATACATAAAGTGTTCTCAAATCCTTAAAGACTCAATCCGATGAGACAACTTCAAAGGGAAAACTCAATTCATCACAAGAGAGTAGAGGGGGAGAAACATCATAAGATCCAAATACAATAGCAAAGCTTGCGATACATCAAGATCGTACCACCTCAAGAACACGAGAGAGAGAGAGAGAGAGAGAGAGAGAGAGAGAGATCAAACACATACCTACTGGTACATATCCTCAGCCCCGAGGGAGAACTACTCCCTCCTCGTCATGGAGAGCACCGGGATGATGAAGATGGCCACCGGAGAGGGATTCCCCCCTCCGGCAGGGTGCCGGAATGGGTTTAGATTGGTTTTTGGTGGCTACGGAGGCTTCTGGGGGCGGAACTCCCGATCTATTCTGCCGCCCGATGTTTTTAGGGTATATGGACATATATAGGCGAATGAAGTCGATCAGGGAGCCACGAGGGGCCCACGAGGATGGGGGCGCGCCCCGGGGGGCAGGTGCGCCTCCCTGCCTCGTGGCCACCTCGAAGCTTCCCTGATGTCTACTCCAAGTCTCCTGGATTGCTTCCGTTCCAAAAATAACTCTCCCGAAGGTTTCATTCCATTTGGACTCCGTTTGATATTCCTTTTCTTCGAAACACTGAAATAGGCAAGAAAACAACAATTTGGGCTGGGCCTCCGGTTAATAGGTTAGTCCCAACAATAATATAAAAGTGTATAATAAAGCCCATAAACATCCAAAACAAATAATATAATAGCATGTTACAATAAAAAATTATAGATACGTTGGAGACGTATCAGTAATATATGACACCTCAGATGTAGAACAACATCGGAGCTTGGCTGCAAAAAGACACCTCGGATGCAGTCCAATGTTAGAGCTCGGCTGCAAGAGGACACCACCGCACAGGAAAAAACTTTGAACCCGAGGTGTGGCAATAACAAGGCACTAATAAAGGCCGAAAACTTAAATGGGCTCCTCGGATGCCTGACATGTGAACTCTTCAGATACACCTCAGCTATCCTTAAGATCAGAGACGAGAAAATTTGTCGAACCAGCTTTCAAGAACGATGAAGGAAGACGAAGAATAGATCAGACGGACTGAGGAGTGTCCCCAACTTGAAGAACGATTCAAAGGACTACTCATGGATTCTTGGACTAGGGGTACTCACCACGTCGTATGCTACCTCTTGAGCACTGCGTTGGTTTTCCCCGAAGAGGAAGGGATGATGCAGCAAAGTAGCGTAAGTATTTCCCTCAGTTTTTGAGAACCAAGGTATCAATCCAGTAGGAGGCTACGCGTGAGTCCCTCACACCTGCACAAAACAAATAAATCCTCGCAACCAACGCAAATAGGGGCTGTCAATCCCTATAAGGCCACTTACGAGAGTGAGATCTGATAGATATGATAAGATAATATTTTTGGTATTTTTATGATAAAGATGTGAAGTAAAATAAAGGCAAAGTAAATAGCAAAGCAATAACTAAGTAGTAGGAGATCAATATGATAAAGATAGACCCGGGGGCCATAGGTTTCACTAGTGGCTTCTCTCGAGAGCTTAAGTATTCTACGGTGGGTGAACAAATTACTATTGAGCAATTGACAGAATTGAGCATAGTTATGAGAATATCTAGGTATGATCATGTATATAGGCATCACGTCCGAGACAAGTAGACCGACTCCTGCCTGCATCTACTACTATTACTCCACTCATCGACCGCTATCCAGCATGCATCTAGAGTATTAAGTTAAAAACAGAGTAACGCCTTAAGCAAGATGACATGATGTAGAGGGATAGACTCATGCAATATGAAGAAAACCCCATCTTGTTATCCTCGATGGCAACAATACAATACGTGCCTTGCTGCCCTTACTGTCACCGGGAAAGGACACCGCAAGATTGAACCCAAAGCTAAGCACTTCTCCCATTGCAAGAAAGATCAATCTAGTAGGCCAAACCAAACTGATAATTCGAAGAGACTTGCAAAGATAACCAATCATACATAAAAGAATTCAGAGAAGATTCAAATATTATTCATAGATAGACTTGATCATAAACCCACAATTCATCGGTCTCAACAAACACACCGCAAAAAGAAGATTACATCGAATAGTTCTCCACAAGAGAGGGGGAGAACATTGTATTGAGATCCAAAAAGAGAGAAGAAGCCATCTAGCTACTAACTATGGACCCGTAGGTCTGAGGTAAACTACTCACACTTCATCGGAGGGGCTATGGTGTTGATGTAGAAGCCCTCCGTGATCGATGCCCCCTCTGGCGGAGCTCCGGAACAGGCCCCAAGATGGGATCTCATGGATACAAAAAGTTGCGGCGGTGGAATTAGGTTTTTGGCTCCGTATCTGATCGTTTGGGGGTACGTAGGTATATATAGGAGGAAGGAGTACGTCGGTGGAGCAACAGGGGGCCCACGAGGATGGAGGGCGCCCCTGGTGGGGGTGGAGGCGCCCCCCTACCTCGTGGCCTCCTGTTTTATTTCTTGATGTAGGGTCCAAGTCTCCCTGGTCTTATTCGTTGAGAAAATCACGTTCCTGAAGGTTTCATTCCGTTTGGACTCCATTTGATATTCCTTTTCTTCGAAACCCTAAAACAGGCAAAAACAGCAATTCTGGGCTGGGCCTCCGGTTAATAGGTTTGTCCCAAAAATAATATAAAAGTGGATAATAAAGCCCAGTAATGTCCAAAACAGTAGATAATATAGCATGGAGCAATCAAAAATTATAGATACGTTGGAGACGTATCAAGCATCCCCAAGCTTAATTCCTGCTCGTCCTCGAGTAGGTAAATGATAAACACAAAATTTTTGATGCGGAGTGCTACTTGGCATAATTTTAATGTAATTCTTCTTAATTGTGGTATGAATATTCATATCCGAAAGATTCAAGACAAAAGTTCATATTGACATAAAAATAATAATACTTCAAGCATACTAACAAAGCAATTATGTCTTCTCAAATGGAACATGGCTAAAGAAAGTTATCCCTACAAAATCATATAGTCTGGCTATGCTCTATCTTCACCACACAAAATATTTAAATCATGCACAACCCCGATGACAAGCCAAGCAATTGTTTCATACTTTTGACATTCTCAAAACTTTTTCAATCTTCACGCAATACATGAGCGTGACCCATGGATATAGCACTATAGGTGGAATAGAGTGGTTGTTGTGGAGAAGACAAAAAGGGAGAAGATAGTTTCACATCAACTAGGCGTATCAACGGGCTATGGAGATGCCCATCAATAGATATCAATGTGAGTGAGTAGGGATTGCCATGCAACAGATGCACTAGAGCTATAAGTATATGAAAGCTCAAGAAGAAACTAAGTGGGTGTGCACCCAACTTGCTTGCTCATGAAGACCTAGGGCAATTTGAGGAAGCCCATCGTTGGAATATACAACCCAAGTTCTATGATGAAAGATTCCCACTAGTATATGAAAGTGATAACATGAGAGACTCTCTACTATGATGATCATGGTGCTACTTTGAAGCACAAGTGTGGTAAAAGGATAGTAACATTGTCCCTTCTCTCTTTTTCTCTCATTTTATTTTATTTTATTTGGGCCTTTTCTCTTTTTTATGGCCTCTTTTTTTTCTTTTTTTATTTGGGCTTCTTTGGCCTCTTTTATTTTTCGTCCGGAGTCTCATCCCGACTTGTGGGGGAATCATAGTATCCATCATCCTTTCCTCACTGGGACAATGCTCTAATAATGATGATCATCACACTTTTATTTTTCTTACAACTCAACAATTACAACTCGATACTTAGAACAAAATATGACTCTATTGGAATGCCTCCGGCGGTGTACCAGGATATGCAATGATGCATGAGTGACATGTATGAAAGAATTATGAATGGTGGCTTTGCCACAAATACGATGTCAACTACATGATCATGCTAAGCAATATGACAATGATGGAGTGTGTCATAATAAACGGAACGGTGGAAAGTTGCATGGCAATATATCTCGGAATGGCTATGGAAATGCCATAATAGGTAGGTATGGTGGCTGTTTTGAGGAAGGTATATGGTGGGTGTATGATACTGGCGAAAGGTGCGCGATATTAGAGAGGCTAGCAAAGGTGGAAGGGTGAGAGTGCGTATAATCCATGGACTCAACATTAGTCATAAAGAACTCATATACTTATTGCAAAAATCTACAAGTTATCAAAGCAAAGTATTACGCGCATGCTCCTAGGGGGATATATTGGTAGGAAAAGACCATCGCTCGTCCCCGACCGCCACTCATAAGGAAGGCAATAAAAAAATAAATCATGCTCCGACTTCATCACATAACGGTTCACCATACGTGCATGCTACGGAAATCACAAGCTTCAACACACGTATTTCTCAAATTCACAACTAATCAACTAGCACAACTTTAATATCACCATCTTTATATCTCAAAACAATTATCAAGTATCAAACTTATCATAGTATTCAACACACTCATAAGAAAGTTTTATTATTAATCTTGTATACCAAGCATATTAGGATTTTAAGAAAATTACCATGCTATTAAGACTCTCAAAATAATCTAAGTGAAGCATGAGAGATCAATAGTTTCTATAAAACAAATCCACCACCGTGCTCTAAAAGATATAAGTGAAGTACTAGAGCAAAATTATATAACTCAAAAGATATAAGCGAAGCACATAGAGTATTCTAACAAATTCGAAATCATGTATGGCTATCTCAAAAGGTGTGTACAGCAAGGATGATTGTGGTAAACTAACAAGCAAAGACTCAAATCATACAATACGCTCCAAGCAAAACACATATCATGTGGCGAATAAAAATATAGCTCCAAGTAAAGTTACCGATAGAAGTAGACGAAAGAGGGGATGCCTTCGGGGCATCCCCAAGCTTTGGCTTTTAGGTGTCCTTATATTATCTTGGGAGTGCCATGGGCATCCCCAAGCTTAGGCTCTTGCCACTCCTTGTTCCATAATCCATCAAATCTTTACCCAAAACTTGAAAACTTCACAACACAAAACTTAAAGTAGAAAATCTCGTGAGCTCTGTTAGCGAAAGAAAATAAAAGACCACTTCAAGGTACTGTAATGAACTCATTATTTATTTATATTGGTGTTATACCTACTGTATTCCAACTTCTCTATGGTTTATAAACTATTTTACTAGCCATAGATTCATCAAAATAAGCAAACAACACAAGAAAAACAGAATCTGTCAAAAACAGAACAGTCTGTAGTAATCTGTAGCTAGCGCAAGATCTGGAACCACAAAAATTCTAAAATAAATTGATGGACTTGAGGAATTTATCTATTAATTATCTTCAAAAATAATTAACTAAATATCACTTTCCAAATAAAAATGACAGCAGTTCTCGTGAGCGCTAAAGTTTCTGTTTTTTACAGCAAGTTCAACAAGACTTTCCCCGAGTCTTCCCAACGGTTCTACTTGGCACAAACACTAATTAAACACAAAAAACACAACCAAAAAAGAGTATAGATAAATTATTTATTACTAAACTGGAGCAAAAAGCAAGGAATAAAAATAAAATTGGGTTGCCTCCCAACAAGCGCTATCGTTTAACGCCCCTAGCTAGGCATAACAAGCAAGAATAGATCTAGGTATTGCCATCTTTGGTAGGCAATCCATAAGTGGCTCTCATAATAGATTCATAAGGTAATTTAATTTTCTTTCTAGGAAAGTGTTCCATGCCTTTCCTTAATGGAAAGTGGAATCTAATATTTCCTTCCTTCATATCAATAATTGCACCAATCGTTCTAAGGAAAGGTCTACCAAGAATAATAGGACATGAAGGATTGCAATCTATGTCAAGAACAATAAAATCTACGGGCACATAATTCCTATTTGCAACAATAAGAACATCATTAATTCTTCCCATAGGTTTCTTAATAGTGGAATCCGCAAGGTGCAAGTTTAGAGAGCAATCATCAAAATCACGGAAACCTAACAAATCACACAAGTCTTTGGAATCGTGGAAACACTAGCACCCAAATCACATAAAGCATAGCATTCATGATCTTTAATTTTAATTTTAATAGTTGGTTCCCACTCATCATAAAGTTTTCTAGGGATAGAAACTTCCAATTCAAGTTTTTCTTCATAAGATTGCATCAAGGCATCAACGATATGTTTAGTAAACGCTTTATTCTGAGTATAAGCATGAGGAGAATTTAGCACGGATTGCAACAAGGAAATACAATCAATCAAAGAGCAATTTTCATAGTTAAATTCCTTGAAATCCATAATAGTGGGTTTAGCAACATCTAGGGTTTTAATTTCTTCAATCCCACTTTTATCAAATTTAGCATCAAGATCAACAAATTCCAAATTCTTAGAACGCCTTCTAGGTAAAGGTGGATCATATTCAGTCCCATCATTATCAAGATTCATATTGCAAAACAAAGATTTAATAGGGGACACATCAATAACTTTTAGATCTTCATCTTTATTTTCATAGGAACTAGAAGAACATGCTCTTATAAAGGCATCTTTCTTAGCACGCATCCTAGCGGTTCTTTCTTTGCACTCATCAATGGAAATTCTCATGGCTTTGAGAGAATCATTGATATCATGCTTAGGTGGAATAGATCTAAGTTTCAAAGAATCAACATCAAGAGCAATTATATCAACGTTCCTAGCCAAATCATCAATCTTAAGCAATTTTTCTTCAATCATAGCATTAAAATTCTTTTGCGAAGTAATAAATTCTTTAATATTAGATTCAAAATCAGAGGGCATCTTATTATAATTTCCATAAGAATTGTTGTAGGAATTACCATAATTATTAGAGGGATTACTAGGATAAGGTCTAGGATTAAAATTTCGTCTATACACGTTGTTACCAAAATTGTTCCTACCAACAAAATTCACATCCATAGATTCATTATTATTCTCAATCAAAGTAGACAAGGGCATATCATTAGTATCAGAAGAAACACTCTTATTAGCAAATAATTTCATAAGTTCATCCATCTTTCCACTCAAAACATTAATTTCTTCTATCGCATGCACCTTTTTATTAGTAGATCTTTCAGTATGCCATTGCGAATAATTAACCATAATATTATCTAGGAGTTTAGTAGCTTCTCCTAAAGTGATTTCCATAAAAGTGCCTCCCGCGGCCGAATCTAAAAGATTTCTAGAAGCAAAATTCAATCCGACATAAAAATCTTGAACAATCATCCACCAATTTAAACCATGAGTAGGGCAATTGCGTATCATTAATTTCATTCTCTCCCAAGCTTGTGCAACATGTTCATGATCAAGTTGCTTAAAATTTGTAATATCGTTTCTAAGAGAGATTATCTTAGCGGGAGGAAAATACTTAGAGATAAAAGCATCTTTGCACTTGTTCCATGAATCAATACTATTTTTAGGCAAAGACGAAAACCAAGCTTTAGCACGATCTCTAAGCGAAAAAGGAAATAGCTTCAATTTAACAATATCATTATCCACATCTTTCTTCTTTTGCATGTCACACAAATCAATGAAGCTATTCACATGGGTAGCGGCATCTTCACTAGGAAGGCCGGAAAACGGATCTTTCATGACAAGATTCAGCAAAGCAGTATTAATTTCACAAGATTCAGCATCGGTAAGAGGAGCAATCAGAGTGCTAATAAAATCATTGTTGTTGGTATTGGTGAAGTCACACAATTTAGTATTATCTTGATCCGTCGTGGCAAGCAAGCAAACTAACACACAAGCAAACAAAAAGCAAGCTGGCATAAAGAGGCAAACAGAGAGGGAGAGGGAGGATAGAGAGAGAGAGGGCGAATAAAACGGCAAGGGTGAAGTGGGAGAGAGGAAAACGAGAGGCAAATGGCAAATAATGTAATGCGGGAGATAAGGGTATGTGATGGGTACTTGGTATATTGACTTTTGCGTAGACCTCCCCGGCAACGGCGCCAGAAATCCTTCTTGCTACCTCTTGAGCACTGCGTTGGTTTTCCCCGAAGAGGAAGGGATGATGCAGCAAAGTAGCATAAGTATTTCCCTCAGTTTTTGAGAACCAAGGTATCAATCCAGTAGGAGGCTATGCGCGAGTCCCTCGCACCTGCACAAAACAAATAATTCCTCGCAACCAACGCAAATAGGGGTTGTTAGTCCCTATAAGGCCACTTACGAGAGTGAGATCTGATAGATATGATAAGATAATATTTTTGGTATTTTTATGATAAAGATGCAAAGTAAAATAAAGGCAAAGTAAATAGCAAAGGAAATAACTAAGTAGTAGGAGATCAATATGATAAAGATAGACCCGGGGGCCATAGGTTTCACTAGTGGTTTCTCTCGAGAGCATAAGTATTCTACGGTGGGTGAACAAATTACTATTGAGCAATTGACAGAATTGAGCATAGTTATGAGAATATATAGGTATGATCATGTATATAGGCATCACGTCCGAGACAAGTAGACCGACTCCTGCCTGCATCTACTACTATTACTCCACTCATCGACCGCTATCCAGCATGCATCTAGAGTATTAAGTTAAAAACAGAGTAACGCCTTAAGCAAGATGACATGATGTAGAGGGATAGACTCATGCAATATGAAGAAAACCCCATCTTGTTATCCTCGATGGCAACAATACAATACGTGCCTTGCTGCCCTTACTGTCACCGGGAAAGGACACCGCAAGATTGAACCCAAAGCTAAGCACTTCTCCCATTGCAAGAAAGATCAATCTAGTAGGCCAAACCAAACTGATAATTCGAAGAGACTTGCAAAGATAACCAATCATACATAAAAGAATTCAGAGAAGATTCAAATATTATTCATAGATAGACTTGATCATAAACCCACAATTCATCGGTCTCAACAAACACACCACAAAAAGAATATTACATCGAATAGTTCTCCACAAGAGAGGGGGAGAACATTGTATTGAGATCCAAAAAGAGAGAAGAAGCCATCTAGCTACTAACTATGGACCCGTAGGTCTGAGGTAAACTACTCACACTTCATCGAAGGGGCTATGGTGTTGATGTAGAAGACCTCCGTGATCGATGCCCCCCTCCGGCAGAGCTTGGGAACAGGCCCCAAGATGGGATCTCGTGGATACAGAAAGTTACGGCGGTGGAATTAGGTTTTTGGCTCCGTATCTGATCGTTTGGGGGTACGTAAGTATATATAGGAGGAAGGAGTACGTCGGTGGAGCAACAGGGGGCCCACGAGGGTGGAGGGCGCGCCTGGTGGGGGTGGGCGCGCCCCCTACCTCATGGCCTCCTGTTTTATATCTTGACGTAGGGTCCATGTCTTCCTGGTCTTATTCGTTGAGAAAATCACGTTCCTGAAGGTTTCATTCCGTTTGGACTCCGTTTGATATTCCTTTTCTTCGAAACCCTAAAACAGGCAAAAAATAGCAATTCTGGGCTGGGCCTCCGGTTAATAGGTTTGTCCCAAAAATAATATAAAAGTGGATAATAAAGCCCAGTAATGTCCAAAACAGTAGATAATATAGCATGGAGCAATCAAAAATTATAGATACGTTGGAGACGTATCAAGCATCCCCAAGCTTAATTCCTGCTCGTCCTCGAGTAGGTAAATGATAAACACAAATTTTTGATGCGGAGTGCTACTTGGCATAATTTTAATGTAATTCTTCTTAATTGTGGTATGAATATTCATATCCGAAAGATTCAAGACAAAAGTTCATATTGACATAAAAATAATAATACTTCAAGCATACTAACAAAGCAATTATGTCTTCTCAAATGGAACATGGCTAAAGAAAGTTATCCCTACAAAATCATATAGTCTGGCTATGCTCTATCTTCACCACACAAAATATTTAAATCATGCACAACCCCGATGACAAGCCAAGCAATTGTTTCATACTTATGACATTCTCAAAACTTTTTCAATCTTCACGCAATACATGAGCGTGACCCATGGATATAGCACTATAGGTGGAATAGAGTGGTGGTTGTGGAGAAGACAAAAAGGGAGAAGATAATTTCACATCAACTAGGCGTATCAACGGGCTATGGAGATGCCCATCAATAGATATCAATGTGAGTGAGTAGGGATTGCCATGCAACAGGCACTAGAGCTATAAGTATATGAAAGCTCAAGAAGAAACTAAGTGGGTGTGCATCCAACTTGCTTGCTCATGAAGACCTAGGGCAATTTGAGGAAGCCCATCGTTGGAATATACAACCCAAGTTCTATGATGAAAGATTCCCACTAGTATATGAAAGTGATAACATGAGAGACTCTCTACTATGATGATCATGGTGCTACTTTGAAGCACAAGTGTGGTAAAAGGATAGTAACATTGTCCCTTCTCTCTTTTTCTCTCATTTATTTTATTTTATTTGGGCCTTTTCTCTTTTTTATGGCCTCTTTTTTTTTTTTTTATTTGGGCTTCTTTGGCCTCTTTTATTTTTCGTCCGGAGTCTCATCCCGACTTGTGGGGGAATCATAGTATCTATCATCCTTTCCTCACTGGGACAATGCTCTAATAATGATGATCATCACACTTTTATTTTTCTTATAACTCAACAATTACAACTCGATACTTAGAACAAAATATGACTCTATTGGAATGCCTTCGGCGGTGTACCGGGATATGCAATGATGCATGAGTGACATGTATGAAAGAATTATGAATGGTGGCTTTGCCACAAATACGGTGTCAACTACATGATCATGCTAAGCAATATGAAAATGATGGAGTGTGTCATAATAAACGGAACGGTGGAAAGTTGCATGGCAATATATCTCGGAATGGCTATTGAAATGCCATAATAGGTAGGTATGGTGGCTGTTTTGAGGAAGGTATATGGTGGGTGTATGATACTGGCAAAAGGTGCGCGATATTAGAGAGGCTAGCAAAGGTGGAAGGTGAGAGTGCGTATAATCCATGGACTCAACATTAGTCATAAAGAACTCATATACTTATTGCAAAAAAATTACAAGTTATCAAAGCAAAGTATTACGCGCATGCTACTAGGGGGATATATTGGTAGGAAAAGACCATCGCTCGTCCCCGACCGCCACTCATAAGCAAGGCAATAAAAAAATAAATCATGCTCCGACTTCATCACATAACGGTTCACCATACGTGCATGCTACGGAAATCACAAGCTTCAACACACGTATTTCTCAAATTCACAACTAATCAACTAGCACAACTTTAATATCACCATCTTTATATCTCAAAACAATTATCAAGTATCAAACTTATCATAGTATTCAACACACTCATAAGAAAGTTTTATTATTAATCTTGTATACCAAGCATATTAGGATTTTAAGAAAATTACCATGCTATTAAGACTCTCAAAATAATCTAAGTGAAGCATGAGAGATCAATAGTTTCTATAAAACAAATCCACCACCGTGCTCTAAAAGATATAAGTGAAGTACTAGAGCAAAATTATATAACTCAAAAGATATAAGCGAAGCACATAGAGTATTCTAACAAATTCGAAATCATGTATGGCTATCTCAAAAGGTGTGTACAGAAAGGATGATTGTGGTAAACTAACAAGCAAAGACTAAAATCATACAATACGCTCCAAGCAAAATACATATCATGTGGCGAATACAAATATAGCTCCAATTAAAGTTACCGATAGAAGTAGACGAAAGAGGGGATGCCTTCGGGGCATCCCCAAGCTTTGGCTTTTAGGTGTCCTTATATTATCTTGGGCGTGCCATGGGCATCCCCAAGCTTAGGCTCTTGCCACTCCTTGTTCCATAATCCATCAAATCTTTACCCAAAACTTGAAAACTTCACAACACAAAACTTAAAGTAGAAAATCTCGTGAGCTCTGTTAGCGAAAGAAAATAAAAGACCACTTCAAGGTACTGTAATGAACTCATTCTTTATTTATATTGGTGTTATACCTAATGTATTCCAACTTCTCTATGGTTTATAAACTATTTTACTAGCCATAGATTCATCAAAATAAGCAAACAACACAAGAAAAACAGAATCTGTCAAAAACAGAACAGTCTGTAGTAATCTGTAGCTAGCGCAAGATCTGGAACCACAAAAATTCTAAAATAAATTGATGGACTTGAGGAATTTATCTATTAATTATCTTCAAAAATAATTAACTAAATATCACTTTCCAAACAAAAATGACAGCAGTTCTCGTGAGCGCTAAAGTTTCTGTTTTTTACAACAAGTTCAACAAGACTTTCCCCGAGTCTTCCCAACGGTTCTACTTGGCACAAACACTAATTAAACACAAAAAACACAACCAAAAAAGAGTATAGATAAATTATTTATTACTAAACTGGAGCAAAAAGCAAGGAATAAAAATAAAATTGGGTTGCCTCCCAACAAGCGCTATCATTTAATGCCCCTAGCTAGGCATAACAAGCAAGAATAGATCTAGGTATTGCCATCTTTGGTAGGCAATCCATAAGTGGCTCTCTTAATAGATTCATAAGGTAATTTAATTTTCTTTCCAGGAAAGTGTTCCATGCCTTTCCTTAATGGAAAGTGGAATCTAATATTTCCTTCCTTCATATCAATAATTGCACCAATCGTTCTAAGGAAAGGTCTACCAAGAATAATAGGACATGAAGGATTGCAATCTATGTCAAGAACAATAAAATCTACGGGAACATAATTCGTATTTGCAAAAATAATAAAATCATTAATTATTCCCATAGGTTTCTTAATAGTGGAATCCGCAAGGTGCAAGTTTAGAGAGCAATCATCAAAATCACGGAAACCTAACAAATCACACAAGGTCTTTGGAATCGTGGAAACACTAGCACCCAAATCACATAAAGCATAGCATTCATGATCTTTAATTTTAATTTTAATAGTTGGTTCCCACTCATCATAAAGTTTTCTAGGGATAGAAACTTCCAATTCAAGTTTTTCTTCATAAGATTGCAACAAGGCATCAACGATATGTTTAGTAAACGCTTTATTTTGACTATAAGCATGAGGAGAATTTAGCACGGATTGCAACAAGGAAATACAATCAATCAAAGAGCAAATTTCATAGTTAAATTCCTTGAAATCCATAGTAGTGGGTTTAGCAACATCTAGGGTTTTAATTTCGTCAATCCCACTTTTATCAAATTTAGCATCAAGATCAACAAATTCCGAATTCTTGGAACGCCTTCTAGGTAAAGGTGCATCATATTCAGTCCCATCATTATCAAGATTCATATTGCAAAACAAAGATTTAATAGGGGACACATCAATAACTTTTAGATATTCATCTTTATTTTCATAGGAACTAGAAGAACATGCTCTTATAAAGGCATCTTTCTTAGCACGCATCCTGGCGGTTCTTTCTTTGCACTCATCAATGGAAATTCTCATGGCTTTGAGAGACTCATTGATATCATGCTTTGGTGGAATAGATCTACGTTTCAAAGAATCAACATAAAGAGCAATTATATCAGCGTTCCTAGCCAAATCATCGATCTTAAGCAATTTTTCTTCAATGTAGCATTAAAATTCTTTTGCGAAGTAATAAATTCTTTAATATTAGATTCAAAATCAGAGGGAATATTATTATAATTTACATAAGAATTGTTGTAGGAATTACCATAATTATTAGGGGGATTACTAGGATAAGGTCTAGGATTAAAATTTCGTCTATACACGTTGTTACCAAAATTGTTCCTACCAACAAAATTCACATCCATAGATTCATTATTATTCTCAATCAAAGTAGACAAGGGCATATCATTAGTATCAGAAGAAACACTCTTATTAGCAAATAATTTCATAAGTTCATCCATCTTTCCACTCAAAACATTAATTTCTTCTATCGCATGCACCTTTTTATTAGTAGATCTTTCAGTATGCCATTGCGAATAATTAACCATAATATTATCTAGGAGTTTAGTAGCTTCTCCTAAAGTGATTTCCATAAAAGTGCCTCCTGCAGCCGAATCTAAAAGATTTCTAGAAGCAGAATTCAATCCGGCATAAAAATCTTGAACAATCATCCACAAATTTAAACCATGAGTAGGGCAATTGCGTATCATTAATTTCATTCTCTCCCAAGCTTGTGCAACATGTTCATGATCAAGTTGCTTAAAATTCATAATATCGTTTCTAAGAGAGATTATCTTAGCGGGAGGAAAATACTTAGAGATAAAAGCATCTTTGCACTTGTTCCATGAATCAATACTATTTTTAGGCAAAGACGAAAACCAAGCTTTAGCACGATCTCTAAGCGAAAAAGGAAATAGCTTCAATTTAACAATATCATTATCCACATCTTTCTTATTTTGCATGTCACACAAATCAACGAAGCTATTCACATGGGTAGCGGCATCTTCACTAGGAATGCCGGAAAACGGATCTTTCATGACAAGATTTAGCAAAGAAGTATTAATTTCACAAGATTCAGCATCGGTAAGAGGAGCAATCAGAGTGCTAATAAAATCATTGTTGTTGGTATTGGTGAAGTCACACAATTTAGTATTATCTTGATCCATCGTGGCAAGCAAGCAAACTAACACACAAGCAAACAAAAAGCAAGCCGGCATAAAGAGGCAAATAGAGAGGGAGAGGGAGGATAGAGAGAGAGAGAGGGCGAATAAAACGGCAAGGGTGAAGTGGGGGAGAGGAAAACGAGAGGCAAATGGCAAATAATGTAATGCGGGAGATAAGGGTATGTGATGGGTACTTGGTATATTGACTTTTGCGTAGACCTCCCCGGCAACGGCGCCAGAAATCCTTCTTGCTACTTCTTGAGCACTGCGTTGGTTTTCCCCGAAGAGGAAGGGATGATGCAGCAAAGTAGCGTAAGTATTTCCCTCAGTTTTTGAGAACCAAGGTATCAATCCGGTAGGAGGCTATGCGCGAGTCCCTCGCACCTGCACAAAACAAATAATTCCTCGCAACCAACGCAAATAGGGGTTGTTAGTCCCTATAAGGCCACTTACGAGAGTGAGATCTGATAGATATGATAAGATAATATTTTTGGTATTTTTATGATAAAGATGCAAAGTAAAATAAAGGCAAAGTAAATAGCAAAGGAAATAACTAAGTAGTAGGAGATCAATATGATAAAGATAGACCCGGGGGCCATAGGTTTCACTAGTGGTTTCTCTCGAGAGCATAAGTATTCTACGGTGGGTGAACAAATTACTATTGAGCAATTGACAGAATTGAGCATAGTTATGAGAATATATAGGTATGATCATGTATATAGGCATCACGTCCGAGACAAGTAGACCGACTCCTGCCTGCATCTACTACTATTACTCCACTCATCGACCACTATCCAGCATGCATCTAGAGTATTAAGTTAAAAACAGAGTAACGCCTTAAGCAAGATGACATGATGTAGAGGGATAGACTCATGCAATATGAAGAAAACCCCATCTTGTTATCCTCGATGGCAACAATACAATACGTGCCTTGCTGCCCTTACTGTCACCGGGAAAGTACACCGCAAGATTGAACCCAAAGCTAAGCACTTCTCCCATTGCAAGAAAGATCAATCTAGTAGGCCAAACCAAACTGATAATTCTAAGGGACTTGCAAAGATAACCAATCATACATAAAAGAATTCAGAGAAGATTCAAATATTATTCGTAGATAGACTTGATCATAAACCCACAATTCATCGGTCTCAACAAACACACCACAAAAAGAATATTACATCGAATAGTTCTCCACAAGAGAGGGGGAGAACATTGTATTGAGATCCAAAAAGAGAGAAGAAGCCATCTAGCTACTAACTATGGACCCGTAGGTCTGAGGTAAACTACTCACACTTCATCGGAGGGGCTATGGTGTTGATGTAGAAGACCTCCGTGATCGATGCCCCCCTCTGGAAGAGCTCGGGAACAGGCCCCAAGATGGGATCTCGTGGATACAGAAAGTTACGGCGGTGGAATTAGGTTTTTGGCTCCGTATCTGATTGTTTGGGGGTACGTAGGTATATATAGGAGGAAGGAGTACGTCGGTGGAGCAACAGGGGGCCCACGAGGGTGGAGGGCGCGCCTGGTGGGGGTGGGCGCGCCCCCTACCTCATGGCCTCCTGTTTTATATCTTGACGTAGGGTCCAAGTCTCCCTGGTCTTATTCGTTGAGAAAATCACGTTCCTGAAGGTTTCATTCCGTTTGGACTCCGTTTGATATTCCTTTTCTTCGAAACCCTAAAACAGGCAAAAAATAGCAATTCTGGGCTGGGCCTCCGGTTAATAGGTTTGTCCCAAAAATAATATATAAGTGGATAATAAAGCCCAGTAATGTCCAAAATAGTAGATAATATAGCATGGAGCAATCAAAAATTATAGATACCTTCGAGACGTATCAAGCATCCCCAAGCTTAATTCCTGCTCGTCCTCGAGTAGGTAAATGATAAACACAAATTTTTTGATGCGGAGTGCTACTTGGCATAATTTTAATGTAATTCTTCTTAATTGTGGTATGAATATTCATATCCGAAAGATTCAAGACAAAAGTTCATATTGACATAAAAATAATAATACTTCAAGCATACTAACAAAGCAATTATGTCTTCTCAAATGGAACATGGCTAAAGAAAGTTATCCCTACAAAATCATATAGTCTGGCTATGCTCTATCTTCACCACACAAAATATTTAAATCATGCACAACCCCGATGACAAGCCAAGCAATTGTTTCATACTTTTGACATTCTCAAAACTTTTTCAATCTTCACGCAATACATGAGCGTGACCCATGGATATAGCACTATAGGTGGAATAGAGTGGTTGTTGTGGAGAAGACAAAACGGGAGAAGATAGTTTCACATCAACTAGGCGTATCAACGGGCTATGGAGATGCCCATCAATAGATATCAATGTGAGTGAGTAGGGATTGCCATGCAACAGATGCACTAGAGCTATAAGTATATGAAAGCTCAAGAAGAAACTAAGTGGGTGTGCATCCAACTTGCTTGCTCATGAAGACCTAGGGCAATTTGAGGAAGCCCATCGTTGGAATATACAACCCAAGTTCTATGATGAAAGATTCCCACTAGTATATGAAAGTGATAACATGAGAGACTCTCTACTATGATGATCATGGTGCTACTTTGAAGCACAAGTGTGGTAAAAGGATAGTAACATTGTCCCTTCTCTCTTTTTCTCTCATTTATTTTATCTTATTTGGGCCTTTTCTCTTTTTTATGGCCTCTTTTTTTTTCTTTTTTTATTTGGGCTTCTTTGGCCTCTTTTATTTTTCGTCCGGAGTCTCATCCCGACTTGTGGGGGAATCATAGTATCCATCATCCTTTGCTCACTGGGACAATGCTCTAATAATGATGATCATCACACTTTTATTTTTCTTACAACTCAACAATTACAACTCGATACTTAGAACAAAATATGACTCTATTGGAATGCCTTCGGCGGTGTACCGGGATATGCAATGATGCATGAGTGACATGTATGAAAGAATTATGAATGGTGGCTTTGCCACAAATACGGTGTCAACTACATGATCATGCTAAGCAATATGAAAATGATGGAGTGTGTCATAATAAACGGAACGGTGGAAAGTTGCATGGCAATATATCTCGGAATGGCTATTGAAATGCCATAATAGGTAGGTATGGCGGCTGTTTTGAGGAAGGTATATGGTGGGTGTATGATACTGGCAAAAGGTGCGCGATATTAGAGAGGCTAGCAAAGGTGGAAGGTGAGAGTGCGTATAATCCATGGACTCAACATTAGTCATAAAGAACTCATATACTTATTGCAAAAACTTTACAAGTTATCAAAGCAAAGTATTACGCGCATGCTACTAGGGGGATATATTGGTAGGAAAAGACCATCGCTCGTCCCCGACCGCCACTCATAAGCAAGGCAATAAAAAATAAATCATGCTCCGACTTCATCACATAACGGTTCACCATACGTGCATGCTACGGAAATCACAAGCTTCAACACACATATTTCTCAAATTCACAACTAATCAACTAGCACAACTTTAATATCACCATCTTTATATCTCAAAACAATTATCAAGTATCAAACTTATCATAGTATTCAACACACTCATAAGAAAGTTTTATTATTAATCTTGTATACCAAGCATATTAGGATTTTAAGAAAATTACCATGCTATTAAGACTCTCAAAATAATCTAAGTGAAGCATGAGAGATCAATAGTTTCTATAAAACAAATCCACCACCGTGCTCTAAAAGATATAAGTGAAGTACTAGAGAAAAATTATATAACTCAAAAGATATAAGCGAAGCACATAGAGTATTCTAACAAATTCGAAATCATGTATGGCTATCTCAAAAGGTGTGTACAGAAAGGATGATTGTGGTAAACTAACAAGCAAAGACTAAAATCATACAATACGCTCCAAGCAAAATACATATCATGTGGCGAATACAAATATAGCTCCAATTAAAGTTACCGATAGAAGTAGACGAAAGAGGGGATGCCTTCGGGGCATCCCCAAGCTTTGGCTTTTAGGTGTCCTTATATTATCTTGGGCGTGCCATGGGCATCCCCAAGCTTAGGCTCTTGCCACTCCTTGTTCCATAATCCATCAAATCTTTACCCAAAACTTGAAAACTTCACAACACAAAACTTAAAGTAGAAAATCTCGTGAGCTCTGTTAGCGAAAGAAAATAAAAGACCACCTCAAGGTACTGTAATGAACTCATTATTTATTTATATTGGTGTTATACCTAATGTATTTCAACTTCTCTATGGTTTATAAACTATTTTACTAGCCATAGATTCATCAAAATAAGCAAACAGCACAAGAAAAACAGAATCTGTCCAAACAGAACAGTCTGTAGTAATCTGTAGCTAGCGCAAGATCTGGAACCACAAAAATTCTAAAATAAATTGATGGACTTGAGGAATTTATCTATTAATTATCTTCAAAAATACTTAACTAAATATCACTTTCCAAACAAAAATGACAGCAGTTCTCGTGAGCGCTAAAGTTTCTGTTTTTTACAACAAGTTCAACAAGACTTTCCCCGAGTCTTCTCAACGGTTCTACTTGGCACAAACACTAATTAAATACAAAAAACACAACCAAAAAATAGTATAGATAAATTATTTATTACTAAACTGTAGCAAAAAGCAAGGAATAAAAATAAAATTGGGTTGCCTCCCAACAAGCGCTATCATTTAATGCCCCTTGCTAGGCATAACAAGCGAGAATAGATCTAGGTATTGCCATCTTTGGTAGGCAATCCATAAGTGGCTCTCTTAATAGATTCATAAGGTAATTTAATTTTCTTTCCAGGAAAGTGTTCCATGCCTTTCCTTAATGGAAACGTGAATCTAATATTTCCTTCCTTCATATCAATAATTGCACCAATCGTTCTAAGGAAAGGTCTACCAAGAATAATAGGACATGAAGGATTGCAATCTATGTCAAGGACAATAAAATCTATGGGAACATAATTCGTATTTGCAAAAATAATAAAATCATTAATTATTCCCATAGGTTTCTTAATAGTGGAATCCGCAAGGTGCAAGTTTAGAGAGCAATCATCAAAATCACGGAAACCTAACAAATCACACAAGGTCTTTGGAATCGTGGAAACACTAGCACCCAAATAACATAAAGCATAGCATTCATGATCTTTAATTTTAATTTTAATAGTTGGTTCCCACTCATCATAAAGTTTTCTAGGGATAGAAACTTCCAATTCAAGTTTTTCTTCATAAGATTGCAACAAGGCATCAACGATATGTTTAGTAAACGCTTTATTTTGACTATAAGCATGAGGAGAATTTAGCACGGATTGCAACAAGGAAATACAATCAATCAAAGAGCAAATTTCATAGTTAAATTCCTTTAAATCCATAGTAGTGGGTTTAGCAACATGTAGGGTTTTAATTTCCTCAATCCCACTTTTATCAAATTTAGCATCAAGATCAACAAATTCCGAATTCTTGGAACGCCTTCTAGGTAAAGGTGCATCATATTCAGTCCCATCATTATCAAGATTCATATTGCAAAACAAAGATTTAATAGGGGACACATCAATAACTTTTAGATATTCATCTTTATTTTCATAGGAACTAGAAGAACATGCTCTTATAAAGGCATCTTTCTTAGCACGCATCCTGGCGGTTCTTTCTTTGCACTCATCAATGGAAATTCTCATGGCTTTGAGAGACTCATTGATATCATGCTTAGGTGGAATAGATCTACGTTTCAAAGAATCGACATAAAGAGCAATTATATCAGCGTTCCTAGCCAAATCATCGATCTTAAGCAATTTTTCTTCAATCGTACCATTAAAATTCTTTTGCGAAGTAATAAATTCTTTAATATTAGATTCAAAATCAGAGGGAATCTTATTATAATTTACATAAGAATTGTTGTAGGAATTACCATAATTATTAGAGGGATTACTAGGATAAGGTCTAGGATTAAAATTTCATCTATACACGTTGTTACCAAAATTGTTCCTACCAACAAAATTCACATCCATAGATTCATTATTATTCTCAATCAAAGTAGACAAGGGCATATCATTAGTATCATAAGAAACACTCTTATTAGCAAATAATTTCATAAGTTCATCCATCTTTCCACTCAAAACATTAATTTCTTCTATCGCATGCACCTTTTTATTAGTAGATCTTTCAGTATGACATTGCGAATAATTAACCATAATATTATCTAGGAGTTTAGTAGCTTCTCCTAAAGCGATTTCCATAAAAGTGCCTCCCGCGGCCGAATCTAAAAGATTTCTAGAAGCAGAATTCAATCCGGCATAAAAATCTTGAACAATCATCCACAAATTTAAACCATGAGTAGGGCAATTGCGTATCATTAATTTCATTCTCTCCCAAGCTTGTGCAACATGTTCATGATCAAGTTGCTTAAAATTCATAATATCGTTTCTAAGAGAGATTATCTTAGCGGGAGGAAAATACTTAGAGATAAAAGCATCTTTGCACTTGTTCCATGAATCAATACTATTTTTAGGCAAAGACGAAAACCAAGCTTTAGCACGATCTCTAAGCGAAAAAGGAAATAGCTTCAATTTAACAATATCATTATCCACATCTTTCTTATTTTGCATGTCACACAAATCAACGAAGCTATTCACATGGGTAGCGGCATCTTCACTAGGAAGGCCAGAAAACGGATCTTTCATGACAAGATTCAGCAAAGCAGTATTAATTTCACAAGATTCAGCATCGGTAAGAGGAGCAATCAGAGTGCTAATAAAATCATTGTTGTTGGTATTGGTGAAGTCACACAATTTAATATTATCTTGATCCATCGTGGCAAGCAAGCAAACTAACACACAAGCAAACAAAAAGCAAGCTGGCATAAAGAGGCAAACAGAGAGGGAGAAGGAGGATAGAGAGAGAGGGCAAATAAAACGGCAAGGATGAAGTGGGGGAGAGGAAAACGAGAGGCAAATGGCAAATAATGTAATGCGGGAGATAAGGGTATGTGATGGGTACTTGGTATATTGACTTTTGCGTAGACCTCCCCGGCAACGGTGCTAGAAATCCTTCTTGCTACCTCTTGAGCACTGCGTTGGTTTTCCCCGAAGAGGAAGGGATGATGAAGCAAAGTAGCGTAAGTATTTCCCTCAGTTTTTGAGAACCAAGGTATCAATCCGGTAGGAGGCTATGCGCGAGTCCCTCGCACCTGCACAAAACAAATAATTCCTCGCAACCAACGCAAATAGGGGTTGTTAGTCCCTATAAGGCCACTTACGAGAGTGAGATCTGATAGATATGATAAGATAATATTTTTAGTATTTTTATGATAAAGATGCAAAGTAAAATAAAGGCAAAGTAAATAGCAAAGGAAATAACTAAGTAGTAGGAGATCAATATGATAAAGACAGACCCGGGGGCCATAGGTTTCACTAGTGGTTTCTCTCGAGAGCATAAGTATTCTAAGGTGGGTGAACAAATTACTATTGAGCAATTGACAGAATTGAGCATAGTTATGAGAATATATAGGTATGATCATGTATATAGGCATCACGTCCGAGACAAGTAGACCGACTCCTGCCTGCATCTACTACTATTACTCCACTCATCGACCACTATCCAGCATGCATCTAGAGTATTAAGTTAAAAACAGAGTAACGCCTTAAGCAAGATGACATGATGTAGAGGGATAGACTCATGCAGTATGAAGAAAACCCCATCTTGTTATCCTCGATGGCAACAATACAATACGTGCCTTGCTGCCCTTACTGTCACCGGGAAAGGACACCGCAAGATTGAACCCAAAGCTAAGCACTTCTCCCATTGCAAGAAAGATCAATCTAGTAGGCCAAACCAAACTGATAATTCGAAGAGACTTGCAAAGATAACCAATCATACATAAAAGAATTCAGAGAAGATTCAAATATTATTCATAGATAGACTTGATCATAAACCCACAATTCATCGGTCTCAACAAACACACCACAAAAAGAATATTACATCGAATAGTTCTCCACAAGAGAGGGGGAGAACATTGTATTGAGATCCAAAAAGAGAGAAGAAGCCATCTAGCTACTAACTATGGACCCGTAGGTCTGAGGTAAACTACTCACACTTCATCGGAGGGGCTATGGTGTTGATGTAAAAGACCTCCGTGATCGATGCCCCCCTCCGGAAGAGCTCGGGAACAGGCCCCTAGATGGGATCTCGTGGATACAGAAAGTTACGGCGGTGGAATTAGGTTTTTGGCTCCGTATCTGATCGTTTGGGGGTACGTAGGTATATATAGGAGGAAGGAGTACGTCGGTGGAGCAACAGGGGGCCCACGAGGGTGGAGGGCGCGCCTGGTGGGGGTGGGCGCGCCCCCTACCTCATGGCCTCCTATTTTATATCTTGACTTAGGGTCCATGTCTCCCTGGTCTTATTCGTTGAGAAAATCACGTTCCTGAAGGTTTCATTCCGTTTGGACTCCGTTTGATATTCCTTTTCTTCGAAACCCTAAAACAGGCAAAAACAGCAATTCTGGGTTGGGCCTCCGGTTAATAGGTTTGTCCCAAAAATAATATAAAAGTGGATAATAAAGCCCAGTAATGTCCAAAACAGTAGATAATATAGCATGGAGCAATCAAAAATTATAGATACGTTGGAGACGTATCAAGCATCCCCAAGCTTAATTCCTGCTCGTCCTCGAGTAGGTAAATGATAAACACAAAATTTTTGATGCGGAGTGCTACTTGGCATAATTTTAATGTAATTCTTCTTAATTGTGGTATGAATATTCATATCTGAAAGATTCAAGACAAAAGTTCATATTAACATAAAAATAATAATACTTCAAGCATACTAACAAAGCAATTATGTCTTCTCAAATGGAACATGGCTAAAGAAAGTTATCCCTACAAAATCATATAGTCTGGCTATGGTCTATCTTCACCACACAAAATATTTAAATCATGCACAACCCTGATGACAAGCCAAGCAATTGTTTCATACTTTTGACATTCTCAAAACTTTTTCAATCTTCACGCAATACATGAGCGTGACCCATGGATATAGCACTATAGGTGGAATAGAGTGGTTGTTGTGGAGAAGACAAAAAGGGAGAAGATAGTTTCACATCAACTAGGCGTATCAACGGGCTATGGAGATGCCCATCAATAGATATCAATGTGAGTGAGTAGGGATTGCCATGCAACAGATGCACTAGAGCTATAAGTATATGAAAGCTCAAGAAGAAACTAAGTGGGTGTGCATCCAACTTGCTTGCTCATGAATACCTAGGGCAATTTGAGGAAGCCCATCGTTGGAATATACAACCCAAGTTCTATGATGAAAGATTCCCACTAGTATATGAAAGTGATAACATGAGAGACTCTCTACTATGATGATCATGGTGCTACTTTGAAGCACAAGTGTGGTAAAAGGATAGTAACATTGTCCCTTCTCTCTTTTTCACTCATTTATTTTATTTTATTTGGGCCTTTTCTCTTTTTTATGGCCTCTTTTTTTTTCTTTTTTTATTTGGGCTTCTTTGGCCTCTTTTATTTTTTGTCCGGAGTCTCATCCCGACTTGTGGGGGAATCATAGTATCCATCATCCTTTCCTCACTGGGACAATGCTCTAATAATGATGATCATCACACTTTTATTTTTCTTACAACTCAACAATTACAACTCGATACTTAGAACAAAATATGACTCTATTGGAATGCCTTCGGCGGTGTACCGGGATATGCAATGATGCATGAGTGACATGTATGAAAGAATTATGAATGGTGGCTTTGCCACAAATACGGTGTCAACTACATGATCATGCTAAGCAATATGAAAATGATGGAGTGTGTCATAATAAACGGAACGGTGAAAGTTGCATGGCAATATATCTCGGAATGGCTATTGAAATGCCATAATAGGTAGGTATGGTGGCTGTTTTGAGGAAGGTATATGGTGGGTGTATGATACTGGCAAAAGGTGCGCGATATTAGAGAGGCTAGCAAAGGTGGAAGGTGAGAGTGCGTATAATCCATGGACTCAACATTAGTCATAAAGAACTCATATACTTATTGCAAAAAATTTACAAGTTATCAAAGCAAAGTATTACGCGCATGCTACTAGGGGGATATATTGGTAGGACAAGACCATCGCTCGTCCCCGACCGCCACTCATAAGCAAGGCAATAAAAAAATAAATCATGCTCCGACTTCATCACATAACGGTTCACCATACGTGCATGCTACAGAAATCACAAGCTTCAACACACGTATTTCTCAAATTCACAACTAATCAACTAGCACAACTTTAATATCACCATCTTTATATCTCAAAATAATTATCAAGTATCAAGCTTATCATAGTATTCAACACACTCATAAGAAAGTTTTATTATTAATCTTGTATACCAAGCATATTAGGATTTTAAGAAAATTACCATGCTATTAAGACTCTCAAAATAATCTAAGTGAAGCATGAGAG
The DNA here is from genome assembly GCF_018294505.1 of Triticum aestivum. Taxonomy (NCBI): domain Eukaryota; kingdom Viridiplantae; phylum Streptophyta; class Magnoliopsida; order Poales; family Poaceae; genus Triticum; species Triticum aestivum. The sequence continues at coordinate 190,756,936 of NC_057800.1, read as the reverse complement.
ATCAATAGTTTCTATAAAACAAATCCACCACCGTGCTCTAAAAGATATAAGTGAAGTACTAGAGAAAAATTATATAACTCAAAAGATATAAGCGAAGCACATAGAGTATTCTAACAAATTCGAAATCATGTATGGCTATCTCAAAAGGTGTGTACAGAAAGGATGATTGTGGTAAACTAACAAGCAAAGACTAAAATCATACAATACGCTCCAAGCAAAATACATATCATGTGGCGAATACAAATATAGCTCCAATTAAAGTTACCGATAGAAGTAGACGAAAGAGGGGATGCCTTCGGGGCATCCCCAAGCTTTGGCTTTTAGGTGTCCTTATATTATCTTGGGCGTGCCATGGGCATCCCCAAGCTTAGGATCTTGCCACTCCTTGTTCCATAATCCATCAAATCTTTACCCAAAACTTGAAAACTTCACAACACAAAACTTAAAGTAGAAAATCTCGTGAGCTCTGTTAGCGAAAGAAAATAGAAGACCACTTCAAGGTACTGTAATGAACTCATTATTTATTTATATTGGTGTTATACCTAATGTATTCCAACTTCTCTATGGTTTATAAACTATTTTACTAGCCATAGATTCATCAAAATAAGCAAACAGCACAAGAAAAACAGAATCTGTCCAAACAGAACAGTCTGTAGTAATCTGTAGCTAGCGCAAGATCTGGAACCACAAAAATTCTAAAATAAATTGATGGACTTGAGGAATTTATCTATTAATTATCTTCAAAAATAATTAACTAAATATCACTTTCCAAACAAAAATGACAGCAGTTCTCGTGAGCGCTAAAGTTTCTGTTTTTTACAACAAGTTCAACAAGACTTTCCCCGAGTCTTCTCAACGGTTCTACTTGGCACAAACACTAATTAAACACAAAAAACACAACCAAAAAAGAGTATAGATAAATTATTTATTACTAAACTGGAGCAAAAAGCAAGGAATAAAAATAAAATTGGGTTACCTCCCAACAAGCGCTATCATTTAATGCCCCTTGCTAGGCATAACAAGCAAGAATAGATCTAGGTATTGCCATCTTTGGTAGGCAATCCATAAGTGGATCTCTTAATAGATTCATAAGGTAATTTAATTTTCTTTCCAGGAAAGTGTTCCATGTCTTTCCTTAATGGAAAGTGGAATCTAATATTTCCTTCCTTCATATCAATAATTGCACCAATCGTTCTAAGGAAAGGTCTACCAAGAATAATAGGACATGAAAGATTGCAATCTATGTCAAGAACAATAAAATCTACGGGAACATAATTCGTATTTGCAAAAATAATAAAATCATTAATTATTCCCATAGGTTTCTTAATAGTGGAATCCGCAAGGTGCAAGTTTAGAGAGCAATCATCAAAATCACGGAAACCTAACAAATCACACAAGGTCTTTGGAATCGTGGAAACACTAGCACCCAAATAACATAAAGCATAGCATTCATGATCTTTAATTTTAATTTTAATAGTTGGTTCCCACTCATCATAAAGTTTTCTAGGGATAGAAACTTCCAATTCAAGTTTTTCTTCATAAGATTGCAACAAGGCATCAACGATATGTTTAGTAAACGCTTTATTTTGACTATAAGCATGAAGAGAATTTAGCACGGATTGCAACAAGGAAATACAATCAATCAAAGAGCAAATTTCATAGTTAAATTCCTTGAAATCCATAGTAGTGGGTTTAGCAACATGTAGGGTTTTAATTTCCTCAATCCCACTTTTATCAAATTTAGCATCAAGATCAACAAATTCCGAATTCTTGGAACGCCTTCTAGGTAAAGGTGCATCATATTCAGTCCCATCATTATCAAGATTCATATTGCAAAACAAAGATTTAATAGGGGACACATCAATAACTTTTAGATATTCATCTTTATTTTCATAGGAACTAGAAGAACATGCTCTTATAAAGGCATCTTTCTTAGCACGCATCCTGGCGGTTCTTTCTTTGCACTCATCGATGGAAATTCTAATGGCTTTGAGAGACTCATTGATATCATGCTTAGGTGGAATAGATCTACGTTTCAAAGAATCAACATAAAGAGCAATTATATCAGCGTTCCTAGCCAAATCATCAATCTTAAGCAATTTTTCTTCAATCGTACCATTAAAATTCTTTTGCGAAGTAATAAATTCTTTAATATTAGATTCAAAATCAGAGGGAATCTTATTATAATTTACATAAGAATTGTTGTAGGAATTACCATAATTATTAGAGGGATTACTAGGATAAGGTCTAGGATTAAAATTTCATCTATACACGTTGTTACCAAAATTGTTCCTACCAACAAAATTCACATCCATAGATTCATTATTATTCTCAATCAAAGTAGACAAGGGCATATCATTAGTATCAGAAGAAACACTCTTATTAGCAAATAATTTCATAAGTTCATCCATCTTTCCACTCAAAACATTAATTTCTTCTATCGCATGCACCTTTTTATTAGTAGATCTTTCAGTATGCCATTGCGAATAATTAACCATAATATTATCTAGGAGTTTAGTAGCTTCTCCTAAAGCGATTTCCATAAAAGTGCCTCCCGCGGCCGAATCTAAAAGATTTCTAGAAGCAGAATTCAATCCGGCATAAAAATCTTGAACAATCATCCACAAATTTAAACCATGAGTAGGGCAATTGCGTATCATTAATTTCATTCTCTCCCAAGCTTGTGCAACATGTTCATGATCAAGTTGCTTAAAATTCATAATATCGTTTCTAAGAGAGATTATCTTAGCGGGAGGAAAATACTTAGAGATAAAAGCATCTTTGCACTTGTTCCATGAATCAATACTATTTTTAGGCAAAGACGAAAACCAAGCTTTAGCACGATCTCTAAGCGAAAAAGGAAATAGCTTCAATTTAACAATATCATTATCCACATCTTTCTTATTTTGCATGTCACACAAATCAACGAAGCTATTCACATGGGTAGCGGCATCTTCACTAGGAAGGCCAGAAAACGGATCTTTCATGACAAGATTCAGCAAAGCAGTATTAATTTCACAAGATTCAGCATCGGTAAGAGGAGCAATCAGAGTGCTAATAAAATCATTGTTGTTGGTATTGGTGAAGTCACACAATTTAATATTATCTTGATCCATCGTGGCAATCAAGCAAACTAACACACAAGCAAACAAAAAGCAAGCTGGCATAAAGAGGCAAACAGAGAGGGAGAGGGAGGATAGAGAGAGAGAGAGGGCGAATAAAACGGCAAGGGTGAAGTGGCGGAGAGGAAAACGAGAGGCAAATGGCAAATAATGTAATGTGGGAGATAAGGGTATGTGATGGGTACTTGGTATATTGGCTTTTGCGTAGACCTCCCCGGCAACGGCGCTAGAAATCCTTCTTGCTACGTCTTGAGCACTGCGTTGGTTTTCCCCGAAGAGGAAGGGATGATGCAGCAAAGTAGCGTAAGTATTTCCCTCGGTTTTTGAGAACCAAGGTATCAATCCGGTAGGAGGCTATGCGCGAGTCCCTCGCACCTGCACAAAACAAATAATTCCTCGCAACCAACGCAAATAGGGGTTGTTAGTCCCTATAAGGCCACTTATGAGTGTGAGATCTGATAGATATGATAAGATAATATTTTTGGCATTTTTATGATAAAGATGCAAAGTAAAATAAAGGCAAAGTAAATAGCAAAGGAAATAACTAAGTAGTAGCAGATCAATATGATAAAGATAGACCCGGGGGCCATAGGTTTCACTAGTGGTTTCTCTCGAGAGCATAAGTATTCTATGGTGGGTGAACAAATTACTATTGAGCAATTGACAGAATTGAGCATAGTTATGAGAATATATAGGTATGATCATGTATATAGGCATCATGTCCGAGACAAGTAGACCGACTCCTGCCTGCATCTACTACTATTACTCCACTCATCGACCGATATCCAGCATGCATCTAGAGTATTAAGTTAAAAACAGAGTAACGCCTTAAGCAAGATGACATGATGTAGAGGGATAGACTCATGCAGTATGAAGAAAACCCCATCTTGTTATCCTCGATGGCAACAATACAATACGTGCCTTGCTGCCCTTACTGTCACCGGGAAAGGACACCGCAAGATTGAACCCAAAGCTAAGCACTTCTCCCATTGCAAGAAAGATCAATCTAGTAGGCCAAACCAAACTGATAATTCGAAGAGACTTGCAAAGATAACCAATCATACATAAAAGAATTCAGAGAAGATTCAAATATTATTCATAGATAGACTTGATCATAAACCCACAATTCATCAGTCTCAACAAACACACCACAAAAAGAATATTACATTGAATAGTTCTCCACAAGAGAGGGGGAGAACATTGTATTGAGATCCAAAAAGAGAGAAGAAGCCATCTAGCTACTAACTATGGACCCGTAGGTCTGAGGTAAACTACTCACACTTCATCGGAGGGGCTATGGTGTTGATGTTGAAGACCTCCGTGATCGATGCCCCCCTCTGGAAGAGCTCGGGAACAGGCCCCAAGATGGGATCTCGTGGATACAGAAAGTTACGGCAGTGGAATTAGGTTTTTGGCTCCGTATCTGATCGTTTGGGGGTACGTAGGTATATATAGGAGGAAGGAGTACGTCGGTGGAGCAACAGGGGGCCCATGAGGGTGGAGGGCGCGCCTGGTGGGGGTGGGCGCACCCCCTACCACATGGCCTCCTGTTTTATATCTTGACGTAGGGTCCAAGTCTCCCTGGTCTTTTTCGTTGAGAAAATCACGTTCCTGAAGGTTTCATTCCTTTTGGACTCCGTTTGATATTCCTTTTCTTCGAAACCCTAAAACAGGCAAAAAATAGCAATTCTGGGTTGGGCCTCCGGTTAATAGGTTTGTCCCAAAAATAATATAAAAGTGGATAATAAAGCCCAGTAAATTCAAAACAGTAGATAATATAGCATGGAGCAATCAAAAATTATAGATACGTTGGAGACGTATCAAGCATCCCCAAGCTTAATTCCTGCTCGTCCTCGAGTAGGTAAATGATAAACACAAATTTTTTGATGTGGAGTGCTACTTGGCATAATTTTAATGTAATTCTTCTTAATTGTGGTATGAATATTCATATCCGAAAGATTCAAGACAAAAGTTCATATTGACATAAAAATAATAATACTTCAAGCATACTAACAAAGCAATTATGTCTTCTCAAATGGAACATGGCTAAAGAAAGTTATCCCTACAAAATCATATAGTCTGGCTATGCTCTATCTTCACCACACAAAATATTTAAATCATGCACAACCCCGATGACAAGCCAAGCAATTGTTTCATACTTATGACATTCTCAAAACTTTTTCAATCTTCACGCAATACATGAGCGTGACCCATGGATATAGCACTATAGGTGGAACAGAGTGGTGGTTGTGGAGAAGACAAAAAGGGAGAAGATAGTTTCACATCAACTAGGCGTATCAACGGGCTATGGAGATGCCCATAAATAGATATCAATGTGAGTGAGTAGGGATTGCCATGCAACAGGCACTAGAGCTATAAGTATATGAAAGCTCAAGAAGAAACTAAGTGGGTGTGCATCCAACTTGCTTGCTCATGAAGACCTAGGGCAATTTGAGGAAGCCCATCGTTGGAATATACAACCCAAGTTCTATGATGAAAGATTCCCACTAGTATATGAAAGTGATAACATGAGAGACTCTCTACTATGAAGATCATGGTGCTACTTTGAAGCACAAGTGTGGTAAAGGATAGTAACATTGTCCCTTCTCTCTTTTTCTCTCATTTTATTTTATTTTAGTTGGGCCTTTTCTCTTTTTCCATGGCCTCTTTTTTTCTTTTTTTATTTGGGCTTCTTTGGCCTATTTTATTTTTCGTCCGGAGTCTCATCCCGACTTGTGGGGGAATCATAGTCTCCATCATCCTTTCCTCACTGGGACAATGCTCTAATAATGATGATCATCACACTTTTATTTTTCTTACAACTCAACAATTACAACTCGATACTTAGAACAAAATATGACTCTATTGGAATGCCTCCGGCGGTGTACCAGGATATGCAATGATGCATGCGTGACATGTATGAAATAATTATGAATGGTGGCTTTGCCACAAATATGGTGTCAAATACATGATCATGCTAAGCAATATGACAATGATGGAGTGTGTCATAATAAACGGAATGGTGGAAAGTTGCATGGCAATATATCTCGGAATGACTATGGAAATGCCATAATAGGTAGGTATGGTGGCTGTTTTGAGGAAGGTATATGGTGGGTGTATGATACCGGCGAAAGGTGCGTGATATTAGAGAGGCTAGCAAAGGTGGAAGGGTGAGAGTGCGTATAATCCATGGACTCAACATTAGTCATAAAGAACTCATATACTTATTGCAAAAAATCTACAAGTTATAAAAGCAAAGTATTACGCGCATGCTCCTAGGGGGATAGATTGGTAGGAAAAGACCATCGCTCGTCCCCGACTGCCACTCATAAGGAAGGCAATCAAAAAATAAATCATGCTCCGACTTCATCACATAACGGTTCACCATACGTGCATGCTACGGGAATCACAAGCTTCAACACAAGTATTTCTCAAATTCACAACTACTCAACTAGCACAACTTTAATATCACCATCTTTATATCTCAAAACAATTATCAAGTATCAAACTTATCATAGTATTCAACACACTCATAAGAAAGTTTTATTATTAATCTTGTATACTAAGCATATTAGGATTTTAAGAAAATTACCATGCTATTAAGACTCTCAAAATAATCTATGTGAAGCATGATAGATCAGTAGTTTCTATAAAACAAATCCACCACCGTGCTCTAAAAGATATAAGTGAAGTACTAGAGCAAAATTAAAAAGATATAAGCGAAGCACATAGAGTATTCTAACAAATTCCAAATCATGTATGACTCTCTCAAAAGGTGTGTACAGCAAGGATGATTGTGGTAAACTAACAAGCAAACACTCAAATCATACAAGACGCTCCAAGCAAAACACATATCATGTGGCGAATAAAAATATAGCTCCAAGTAAAGTTACCGATAGAAGTAGACGAAAGAGGGGATGCCTTCCGGGGCATCCCCAAGCTTTGGCTTTTAGGTGTCCTTAGATTATCTTGGGGGTTCCATGGGCTTCCCCAAGCTTAGGCTCTTGCCACTCCTTGTTCCATAATCCATCAAATCTTTACCCAAAACTTGAAAACTTCACAACACAAAACTTAAAGTAGAAAATCTCGTGAGCTCCGTTAGTGAAAGAAAATAAAAGACCACTTCAAGGTATTGTAATGAACTCATTATTTATTTATATTAGTGTTATACCTACTGTATTCCAACTACTCTATGGTTTATAAACTATTTTACTAGCCATAGATTCATCAAAATCAACAAACAACACAAGAAAAACAGAATCTGTCAAAAACAGAACAGTCTGTAGTAATCTGTAGCTAGCGCAAGATCTGGAACACCAAAAATTCTAAAATAAATTGCTGGACGTGAGGAATTTATCTATTAATCATCTGAAAAAAGAATTAACTAAATACCACTTTCCAAATAAAAATGACAGCAGTTCTCGTGAGCGCTAAAGTTTCTGTTTTTTACAGCAAGTTCAACAAGATATTCCCCGAGTCTTCCCAACGGTTCTACTTGGCACAAACACTAATTAGACACAAAAAACACAACCAAAACAGAGGCTAGATAAAAATATTATTACTAAACAGGAGAAAAACGCAAGTAATAAAAATAAAATTGGGTTGCCTCCCAACAAGCGCTATCATTTAACGCCCCTAGCTAGGCATAACAAGCAAGAATAGATCTAGGTATTGCCATCTTTGGTAGGCAATCCATAAGTGGCTATCATAATAGATTCATAAGGTAATTTAATTTTCTTTCTAGGAAAGTGTTCCATGCCTTTCCTTAATGGAAACTGGAATCTAATATTTCCTTCCTTCATATCAATAATTGCACTAATCGTTCTAAGGAAAGGTCTACCAAGAATAATAGGAGATGAAGGATTGCAATCTATGTCAAGAACAATAAAATCTACATGCACATAATTCCTATTTGCAACAATGAGAACATCATTAATTCTTCCCATAGGTTTCTTAATAGTGGAATCCGCAAGGTGCAAGTTTAGAGAGCAATCATCAAAATCACGGAAACCAAACAAATCACACAAAGTCTTTGGAATCGTGGAAACACTAGCAACCAAATCACATAAAGCATAGCATTCATGATCTTTACTTTAATTTTAATAGTTGGTTCCCACTCATCATAAAGTTTTCTAGGGATCGAAACTTCCAATTCAAGTTTTTCTTCATAAGATTGCATCAAGGCATCAACGATATGTTTAGTAAACGCTTTATTTTGACTATAAGCATGAGGAGAATTTAGCACGGATTGCAACAAGGAAATAAAATCAATCAAAGAGAAATTTTCATAGTTAAATTCCTTGAAATCCATAATAGTAGGTTTAGCAACATCTAGGGTTTTAATTTCCTCAATCCACTTTTATCAAATTTAGAATCAAGATCAACAAATTCCGAATTCTTGGAACGCCTTCTAGGTAAAGGTGCACCATATTCAGTCCCATCATTATCAAGGTTCATATTTCAAAACAAAGATTTAATAGGGGACACGCCAATAACTTTTAGATCTTCATCTTTATTTTCACAGGAACTAGAAGAACACGCTCTTATAAAGGCATCTTTCTTAGCACGCATCCTAGCGGTTCTTTCTTTGCACTCATCAATGGAAATTCTCATGGCTTTGAGAGACTCATTGATATCATGCTTAGGTGGAATAGCTCTAAGTTTCAAAGAATCAACATCAAGAGCAATTCTACCAATGTTCCTAGCTAAATCATCGATCTTAAGCAATTTTTCTTCAATCATAGCATTAAAATTCTTTTGCGAAGTAATAAATTCTTTAATATTAGATTCAAAATCAGAGGGCATCTTATTATAATTTCCATAAGAATTGTTGTAGGAATTACCATAATTATTAGAGGGATTCATAGGATAAGGCCTAGGATTAAAATTTCCTCTATACGCGTTGTTACCAAAATTGTTCCTACCAACAAAATTCACATCCATAGATTCATTTTTATTCTCAATCAAAGTAGACAAGGGCATATCATTAGGATCAGAAGAAACACTCTTATTTGAAAATAATTTCATAAGTTCATCCATCTTTCCACTCAAAACATTAATTTCTTCTATCACATGCACCTTTTTATTAGTAGATCTTTCAGTATGCCATTGCGAATAATTAACCATAATATTATCTAGGAGTTTAGTAGCTTCTCCTAAAGTGATTTCCATAAAAGTGCCTCCCGCGGCCGAATCTAAATGATTTCTAGAAGCAAAATTCAATCCGGCATAAAAATCTTGAACAATCATCCACAAATTTAAACCATGAGTAGGGCAATTGCGTTTCCTTAATATCACTCTCTCCCAAGCTTGTGTAACATGTTCATGATCAAGTTGCTTAAAATTCATAATATCGTTTCTAAGAGAGATTATCTTAGTGGGAGGAAAATACTTAGAGATAAAAGCATCTTTGCACTTGTTCCATGAATCAATACTATTTTTAGGCAAAGACGAAAACCAAGCTTTAGCACGATCTCTAAGCGAAAAAGGAAATAGCTTCAATTTAACAATATCATTATCCACATCTTTATTCTTTTGCATGTCACACAAATCAACGAAGCTATTCACATGGGTAGCGACATCTTCACTAGGAAGGCCAGAAAACGGATCTTTCATGACAAGATTCAGCAAAGCAGTATTAATTTCACAAGATTCAGCATCGGTAAGAGGAGCAATCGGAGTGCTAATAAAATCATTGTTGTTGGTATTGGTGAAGTCACACAATTTAGTATTATCTTGATCCATCGTGACAAGCAAGCAAACTAACACACAAGCAAACAAAAAGCAAGCTGGCAAAAAGAGGCAAACAGAGAGGGAGAGGGAGGTTAGAGAGAGAGAGAGGGCGAATAAAACGGCAAGGGTGAAGTGGGGTAGAGGAAAACGAGAGGCAAATGGCAAATAATGTAATGCGGGAGATAAGGGTATGTGATGGGTACTTGGTATATTGACTTTTGCGTAGACCTCCCCGGCAACGGCGGCAGAAATCCTTCTTGCTACCTCTTGAGCACTGCGTTGGTTTTCCCCAAAGAGGAAGGGACGATGCAGCAAAGTAGCATAAATATTTCCCTCAGTTTTTGAGAACCAAGGTATCAATCCAGTAGGAGGCTATGCGCGAGTCCCTCGCACCTGCACAAAACAAATAATTCCTCGCAACCAACGCAAATAGGGGTTGTTAGTCCCTATAAGGCCACTTACGAGAGTGAGATCTGATAGATATGATAAGATAATATTTTTGGTATTTTTATGATAAAGATGCAAAGTAAAATAAAGGCAAAGTAAATAGCAAAGGAAATAACTAAGTAGTAGGAGATCAATATGATAAAGATAGACCCGGGGGCCATAGGTTTCACTAGTGGTTTCTCTCGAGAGCATAAGTATTCTACGGTGGGTGAACAAATTACTGTTGAGAAATTGACAGAATTGAGCATAGTTATGAGAATATATAGGTATGATCATGTATATAGGCATTATATCCAAGACAAGTAGACCGACTCCTGCCTGCATCTACTACTATTACTCCACTCATCGACCGCTATCCAGCATGCATCTAGAGTATTAAGTTAAAAACAGAGTAACGCCTTAAGCAAGATGACATGATGTAGAGGGATAGACTCATGCAGTATGAAGAAAACCCCATCTTGTTATCCTCGATGGCAATAATACAATACGTGCCTTGCTGCCCTTACTGTCACCGGGAAAGGACACCGCAAGATTGAACCCAAAGCTAAGCACTTCTCCCATTGCAAGAAAGATCAATCTAGTAGGCCAAACCAAACTGATAATTCGAAGAGACTTGAAAAGATAACCAATCATACATAAAAGAATTCAGATAAGATTCAAATATTATTCATAGATAGACTTGATCATAAACCCACAATTCATCGGTCTCAACAAACACACCGCAAAAAGAAGATTACATCGAATAGTTCTCCACAAGAGAGGGGGAGAACATTGTTTTGAGATCCAAAAAGAGAGAAGAAGCCATCTAGCTACTAACTATGGACCCATAGGTCTGAGGTAAACTTCTCACACTTCATCGTAGGGGCCATGGTGTTGATGTAGAAGCCCTTCGTGTTCGATGCCCCCTCCGGCGGAGCTCCGGAACAGGCCCCAAGATGGGATCTCATGGATACAGAAAGTTGTGGCGGTGGAATTAGGTTTTTGGCTCCGTATCTAATCGTTTGGGGGTACGTAGGTATATATAGGAGGAAGGAGTACGTCGGTGGAGCAATAGGGGGGCCCACGAGGGTGGAGGGTGCGCCTGGTAGGGGTGGGCGCGCCCCCTACCTCGTGGCCTCCTGTTTTATTTCTTGACATAGGGTCCAAGTCTCCCTGGTCTTATTTGTTGAGAAAATCACGTTCCCGAAGGTTTCATTCCGTTTGGACGCCGTTTGATATTCCTTTTCTTCGAAACCCTAAAACAGGCAAAAAAACAACAATTCTGGGTTGGGCCTCCGGTTAATAGGTTAGTCCCAAAAATAATATAAAAGTGGATAATAAAGCCCAATAATGTCCAAAACAGTAGATAATATAGCATGGAGCAATCAAAAATTATAGATACGTTGGAGACGTATCATCGTCTCCCGACCAGGTGGGCTGGTCCGAGGACCCCTATGGCGGTTCACTAATGGGCCACTTCGGGTAGCCCATGATTTATACGAGGATGTTTCTACTAGACTTGACGCACAAGACCAGGACTTCTATTATCCTTGGCCTCTGGTACATCATATAAACCGAGGCCAAGCTAGTCAATAGATCATTACATTACAACTTAGATCATTAGATCTACAAAGTTAGAATTCATTCATATGATCTCGAAGTAGATCATCATGTACTATATACTCCATCACAATCAATATAACAAGAGCATGACATAGGGTTTACCTCTTCGAGAGGGCCCAAACCTGGGTAAACATCGTGTCTTTCCCTACTTCATGTTACCATGTAGCCAAGACCACTAGCTCGAGACCCCCTGTTAGGGCATATTTCTCCCTTAGTGGTTTTGGTGATTGATGACAATGCATTTGCGGACTAATCGTGTGCATTGAGCATTTCAGATAATCTATCATATGGCACAAGACGATTCGTGCCCCTTAGAGATATAGAGTTAATACGGTATTTTTCCCGCGTCTCTTTTTCGGTGGACTTGAGTCATAGGAAAACCATACAATTAAAAGGCGGTCCGCATTGGAAAGGTTTGGGTGGAATCATCACGTACACGGCTTCCTTATGCACCCACCTTCCCTCTCATTTCATTGGAGTTCCATCTTGTTTTTCTGAAAACCTGTTCATAGGCTACCCAACGGTAGTACCGCTTGCAGGCGGTACTTCCGCTGATCCAGTACTGCGTGTGCTATGATACGTCTCCAACGTATCTATAATTTTTGCTTGTTCCATGCTGTTATATTATCATTTTTGGATGTTTTACAATCATTTTATATCAACTTTATATCATTTTTTAGGACTAACCTATTGACATAGTGCATAGTGCCAGTTGCTGTTTTTTGCTTGTTTTTTACTTTGCAGAAAATCAATACCAAACGGAGTCCAAACGCAGCAAAACTTTTTGGAGAATTTTTCTGGACCAGAAGACACCTGATGGGCCAAAGAAGTATTAGAGGGGTCTCTGAGGGGAGCACAACCCACCAGGGTGCGGTAGGTGGCCCACGCATGCCCAGGTGGGTTGTGCCCACCTCGGTAGCCTCCGCACCGCCTCTTCGCCCTATAAATTCCCAAATATTCCAAAAACCCTAGGGGAGTCGGTAGATCAGAAGTTCCACCGCCGCAAGCCTCTGCAGCATGAAAAACCAAGCTAGACCCTGTTCAGGCACCCTGCCGTAGGGGGAAATCATCACCGGTAGCCATCTTCATCATCCGAATGGCCACCATGATGAGGTGGGAGTAGTCCACCCTCGGAGCTGAGGCTTTGTACCAGTAGCTATGTGTTTAAAGTATCTCTCTCTCGTGTTCTTGAGATGTCACGATCTTGATGTATCACGGGATTTGTTAATATAGTTGGATCATATGGTGTTTTCCCCTCTCTACCATGTTGTGATGAATTGATTTTCCCTTTGAGATTTCGTTTTTATCGGATTGAATACTTTCATGTATTTGAGAACACCTGATGTATGTCTTTCTATGAATACCCATGGTGACAATGGGGTATCATATTGATTCACTTGATATGTGTTTTGGCACTCAACTCGCGGATTCCCGAGGTGACATTGGGGTAATCTGCATAGGGGTTGATGCATGTTCTCGTCTTTGTTTCTTTGCTATAAATCTTGGGGCACTCTTTGAGGTTCTTTGTGTTGGATTGAGTATATGAATCTGAGATTGTTCGATGCATATCTTATAATCAACTCATGAATACTCGCGGTGACATTGGAGTATCTAGGTGACATTAGAGTTGGTTGATGTGTATCATATGGTGTTATTTTAGTAAGAACTCTTGGTTAGATCGATTAGAAAGAATAGCTTGGTGTTATTTTAATACGAACTTTAGGATATATTGATCACAAAGAATAGCTTTGAGGTGGTTTCGTACCCTATAAACAATTTCTTCTTATGTTCTCCACTAGAGAGAAACTTTGGAGTGATTCTTTGATGACATGTTGAGGGATGGTTATATGATCCAATTATATTAGCATTGTTGAGAGATTGCACTAGTGAAAGTACGGACCCTAGGCCTCATTTTCAAGCATTCAATACCATTTGTGCTCACTTTTGTTACTTGCCACCTCGCTGGTTTTTATTGTTCCTATTACAAACATCAATATCTACTATCATTACTACACTTGTATCACCATCTCTTTGCTGAACTAGTGCACCTATAAAATCTACCATTGTATTTGGTGTGTTGGGGACACAGGAGAATTTTTATTATTTGGTTGCAGGGTTGTTAGAGATCATCTTCATCCTAGGCCTCCCACGGATTGATAAACCTTAGGTCATCCACTTGAGGGAAAATTGCTAATGTCCTATAAAACTCTGCGCTTGGAGGCCCAACATGAGTCTACAAGAATAAAGTTGTGTAGTAGACATCATGCTACCACTTATTTTAAGTGTTCTATTGTCTATTTGAGATCAATGGAAGTAGCGCGGTAGTAGGGCAGTAGTACTGTAACACCCCGGATGTGATTTACCCAATATGTACTCCAACTCTTGTCGTTTTCTGGCGTTAAGTTATTTTATTTTCTCGGGTTCGGGTTTTTGTCTCCGTGTGTTGTTATCGTTGTCATGCATCTCATATCATGTCATCATGTGCATTGCATTTGCATACGTGTTCATCTCATGCATTCAAGCATTTTCCCCGTTGTCCGTTTTGCATTCCGGCGCTTCGTTCTCCTCCGGTGGTCATTTCTACCTTTCTTTCGTGTGTGGGGATTAAACATTTCTGGATTGACCGAGACTTACCAAGCAGCCTTGGTTTACCACCGGTAGACCGCCTGTCAAGTTTCGTACCATTTGGACTTCGTTTGATGCTCCAACGGTTAACCGAGGGACCGAAAAGGCCTCGTGTGTGTTGCAGCCCAACACCCCTACAATTTGGCCCAAAACCCACCAAAACCTCTCTCATCGTCTAGAGCGTTCGATCACGAATCGCATGGCCAAAAACCGCACGTTATTTGGACACTCCTAGCTTCCTCTATGCCTATATATAGACCCCATCATCCAAATCCGGATCTCTCCCCCATCCAAACCCTAAATTCCACCTCGCGCCGGCCTGACACGTCCGTCCCCGGCCGGACAAACCGCCGCCGCCGCCCGCGCCCTATCCGCGCCTGCCACGTGGCATCACCGGCCTCCTCCGCCGCCAGGCCCGCGCGGCCCAGCGCCGGCCCTCCC